>NC_056743.1:1300286374-1300323611 GCF_019279795.1 Protopterus annectens | reverse complement strand
CATTAAGCTAGCATGGCTGTCATAATGAGGAGGTTTGTTTAATGCCTCAGCGGTTTAATTTATGAGGAACCTGAAACACTGCCTTTGCTAGGAATGAGGAGGTTTGTTTAATGCCTCAGCGGTTTAATTTATGAGGAACCTGAAACACTGCCTTTGCTAGGAATGAAAAAACTGAATACTGGAACTACAATTGCCACTAGAGATACCCACAAATAAAGTTGCTTTAAGTGTTTTCATCTCGGTTCTGTTCACAAATGCCATCTGGTCAGCACATACATGGAATGATATGTTTTTTTGTATGTCTATGAGGAGCTCTGGCTATACATCAAAATCTGAAAGGTTAAAGACACTAAATATTGAACCTTAAAATATCAGAAAAAAGAATAAAATAGATTTTATGCAGAAAAACAAGCCCCCTGCACGCTCATACCCCCTGCAACTTATGTATACCAACTCTGAGATGATACTACTTTGGGGAAATGGCAAACTCCTAATCTCCACAAATGCAGGCAACTGGCCAGTTTAATGTTCCAAAAATTCAACCAAAGAAAGTTCCCTATAGTCAACATTCAATCAAAAGACAGGAACCCATAAATGGTCACCAAATGTTTAGTTATACAGTCCACTCATTGAAAGGAAAATTGTGTGTGTATGTGTTTTTGTCTGTTCCCGTTCATTGAGTGTGTGCAGTGTGTTTGTGTGCAAGATCATCAAACTGTGAGGTAAGGAAGCGTCTTCCTTTTGTCTACTGTTGAGGGATCTCGGATGTTACACAATTCTCAGGGTTGAGGAATATACCATTTTCCGTTATTGTACGATCTCAGAGTTAGTGTATATAATTAGATGATTGGAGGGTATGGGGGGTTGCTTGCCCCTCTGCAAAAAAAAAAAACTACTAACTGTCCAGGCACAGAGATTTCTGGATTTTGTAAACACAAACTCCCTGGACAAGATTGTCAATATGCTGATCAGGGGCACAAACATACTGGATCTGGTCCTCACTAATATGAGAAACCACTGCACACCCTGGTGTAATGTCTTCTCTGACAAGGTCAGATCACAAAATGCTCTGCTTTGAAGTAAAAATAAAACTTGGAACTCCAGCTAACCCTGGAATATTCAGGAAGCACTCTAAGGCTAACTTCCTACTATTAAGTGATAACCTGGCAACATTTCAAGGCCCCCTAAACTATGAGACCACTGCTGCTTACACAGAATGGTTCACAGAAACCCTGTACAAGCATGTTAATAGTTTCATAGAGTCATCTGTACTCACCAAGAATAAATACAGAACTACCTCTAAAGACAAGCCACCCTGGTGGAATCACAACATCAGTAGGCTGTATAACAGAAGGAAGAAAATCATGAGAAAAATTAGGAGGTACAGCACCCAGCAGGATAAAAACACTCTCATCAAACTAAAGAAACAATTCAGAGGAAAAATATAGTCTACCAAAGACAAATATGAGGTTAATCTAGCTTCCTAGACCAAGGACAATTACAAAGCATTCTTTATCTATGTTGGAGACTTCAAAGCAATATACAATTATGTGCAAAGCTCAGTTTTAATGGAACCAACTACACATAGCTAGAAGATATAGCAAAAGTACTGGCTGACAAATTTAGCTCTAACTTTACCCCTGTCTCCTCCCAGCCTCCCTTCAGGAAATATCATTAAATATAACTCCCCCAAATATCACTAGGGAACAGGTCATCAGTGTTCTCTCTAAGGAAAGAGTAATGCATCGAAAGGACCCAACAATATTCTAGGGTGTCTTTTAAATAGCATGAAATATGACCTATCAGACCCTCTGGAATCAGTATTTATCTGTAGCCTCCAAACAGGCATCATGCCTCATGAATGGCGAATAACAACCATTATCCCTCTGTACAAAGGTGGGCCATCTATGGACCCTAGAAACTACAGACTCATATGTCTCACTACCATGGAAAGAATTATCATGCTCAATAATGACATAGGAAACCTCAAGACCTTGGACCCAACCCAGTTTGATTTCATCAAGGGCAGGTCTCTTGCCTAATCAACTAAGTGGACTTCTTTGAGAAGGTCACCAAAACAATGGACAAGGGCAAAATGGTTCATGGTGCCTACCTTGACCTGGCCAAAGCATTTGACACAATATCCCACTCAGGCATTATTGACAAACTCAAGAGATTAGGTGTAAACCCTTATACCACCCAGTGGATAGCCAACTGGCTCATAGACAGGACCCAGGAAGTTAGAACAGGGGAGTCCACCTCTACAAGGAGGTCCATCACCAGTGGAGTTCCTCAGGGATCTCCCCTGGGACTGCTTTTTTTGGCATCTACTTCTCTGAAGTCAAGACCAGCATCAATGGCCTCAGGCTGACCACATTTGCAGATGTTTGCAAATTAGGAGCAGTCAAAGAATCCCCCACTAATACTAATGTTCTCCAAGAAGGGCTGGCACAATGAAATAACTGGTGTTAGAGTCACAGACTAAAAGTAAATGCCACAAAATGCGTAATAGTATCCTTCAGGACGTCAAGAACTCAGCCACCTCTGGTAACTACCATACTGACAGCACACCCCTAAGAGTTGAACAAGTAGTCAGACACTTGGGGACAGAGACAGTAATCTAGCCTTTGACTTTCATGTGTTTACAGTAGTGAGGAATTCATTCTGTATTGTACAACTTGTAAACAAAGTCATGGCATTTAGGGCCAGGGAGGCCATTGTTCCACTGTATTCAACACTCATCAAACCTGTCATTGGGTAGAATTACCCATTTGGTATTTACTTAATGAGGCGCATCCAACAATTTGAACATCCACAGATGTTTCTAACTAAAAGAATACAGGGTGTAAATAGCATGCCTGTGCAGACAGTCTCAAAGTCCCATCCATGTTTTCTGTTTCCTACAGGCTGTTGAGGGGAGATCTATGCCTGGCTTACAAGGCATCAGCAGACATCACTCTGATGGACTTCCTGCATATCTGGAAAACAAACAGCACTAGAATTCTCCATTATAAAGACTTGGACCATGCTTCTGATATAAATAGGACCTGCGGAGAGACAGGTATGTATCCCAGAGACTACCCCTTCTCTAGAATAGGCTCCCTATCCATGTGAAGGTGAATTCCTCCCTAACCAAATTCAGGTGTAACCCAGACAACTGGGTGGGAAACCAGATGACATTCATCCCTGGTTTTGTATCTGCATTGGCACAGGCAGCCTGTAAATGGTCCATTTCCCAGTCTCCTTTTTTCACACTACCAAGAGTAACAGAACTTGACAGAGATTTGGGATGCATAGCTAGGTGTAAAAAGGTGTCAGTGGTCATTAGCCTAGTAACCACCTGTGAACTTGTGAACCTATGTAAGTTGATGATGGCTTCAAAACAAGAATATGTCATTTAAGTGATATAAGAATGATGAAACTGGATATCAAGATGGCAGCTAGTATGTATGCAGCAAAGTCAGCACTCATCACAAAACTGGTACTGCAGCCAGTGACATCTGCGTAACCTGCTATTAAAATTCATTACCAAAGTCAAAGGATATAACTGAAGGAAGCTAGCCAACTGAAAAATCTCTGTATCAGAGTGATGAAAACACTTTTGATCAGAAAGGAGAGTGCTTTTGTAGAACAGCCATGTTTTTCATTTGCTCTGGTCTTGCCTTGCTTTGAAAAAAGATCCCCTATAAGGAAGAATAATCAAAAATTAAAGGATTAAACACTACCCCCAAAATTTGTATCTTGGGCAAATCATGAGTGAATTAAGCAGTACAGATGGCACAAGAAAAAGCTGCTATGGAAAGTCATACGACAAGAAACAAATTGTTGGCCATAATGACACAAGGAAAATAAGTCACTGTCGCTACAAGCAAATGATACAAGCCCACAACTAAGGAAGACAAAAAAACATCAGCCTCTAAAACCAAGTTGGAGCAAAACTTCATTATGGATGTGCTAAAATTTTCCTTAGCTCCAATTCAAAATGTGGTGGAAACTATAACATCCCAAATAACAGAGATTAAAAATACTCTCTCATCAACTGATGCAATACTTGATCTGTCAGAAAATAGGATTGCTCAGTGTGAGGACAAAATAGAAAATATTAAAAAAACTGTTACTTTACATACAGAAGATTTATTCTACATTCAAGAAAAATAGTTCGATATGGAATGTAGAAGGCGTATGAAGAACCTACCATTCAGAGTCATTCCAGAATCAATACTACAAGCAGACCTAATACCAGTGATCTAAATCATTGTTTCTAACTTCTTTGAGAAAAAAGATCCTTCTAGTATTACCACTGAAAGAGCTTATTGAGCATTAAGACAACACCAAACAAATTCTTGTCCAAAACCAGAATATGTCAAGTTCTTAAACTTTCTGGATGTATCAACTCTGGTTAATGTTTTCAAAATGTGACCTTTCCTGGAATGTTAACAAGACAATAATATCATAAGACATTCCATTGCAATATAAAATAAAAATACAATTACTACCCTTTCTTCTTGTCTTATTTAAGATAAGACCAAATTTCAAATGTTCTTCCCAGCTAACCTTTTTCATACACAGGATCAAAATACCAATTAAAATCACTGGAAGATGCAAAACCGATCTTCCAAAAGCTATTTAACTTTAAAAAGAATACATGAATGCTTTGCCTGTAAGAAATTATAATTTACTCAACCACCAATTATCAATATTATTCTCAGTCTGTCAACTTTAGAAAATTAATTAGTAAGATTAAAATGCTCTAACCAAGCATATAGCTTTTATTTCAAACCTTGAGCTGAGTCGCCTTAGTGGTTAAAAGGTGGTGGAGTTTGTTACTGGTTCGGTTCTTTATTTACGGTTATTGTGAAACCCTAGCTGTATCAGTTTTTACACTAGGAACCTTGTTTTTAGTTGTTATCTTGCTTTAGAAAGTTGTTTTTCTAAGATCCATAACAATGAAAAAGTAGTTGCGTACGCCGCAATGAAGCACGCTGTGAGGAAGAAAAGAAGACTCCTGATACCTCAACCACGTAATAAATGGATATGCTCACTCATATGCTAGTTACCTGTTACAGTTTACCACCAGTTCCCTTTAGGTAGGACAGGTCCTCTTGGGCAGTTGTGTCCTGCAGAAAATGGCAATAAAAAATGATTTTTGTCCTGAATTATTTATATAAAATTATGTAGTATGATAAAAAAAGTAGTTCTGTATCTGAAACACCTAAATTTGAAAACTAAACAGAATAAGGAAACAGAAAATGCTGCAGAAAAAAACCTTTATTCAAACTTTTAAAGAAGTTCTCCCTTTGTACTGGCCGTGGGTACTATGTCTTGACCTGCAAAATCTGATGTTTGTAGCACAAATGTCCCACTTTTGCCATTTGAAAGGTGGGATACTTTGATTTAGTACATTCTACTATCTCCAAAACTAAGATCCATAACAAGGTAACTTAGGAATTAATTACAGGAAATGTTTCAAGCACACATTTCATATACATAGATTAAGTAAATTTCAGCCTTGTTCTTTTGCTAATCAAACATGCTTTTGTGACAGAAGTATTTTACTGGGTTCCTGTTACATCGACAAAAATCCACATCTCCAATGACCGGATCACCGAGAAGAGATCGCCAACACCGCACATCCTCGACAGTGGTGAGTAGTGTGGAATGGGATGTATTTCCATTCCAACAATGTGGTGTGATCCCGGAGTTGGTATATTTAAGTAGGGGGTGTGTGGAGGCACAGCCCCCTACATGGGGGTGCAGGGGGGCTTACCCCCCTGCTATACAGGTATTTGTTTATTTTTTAAGTGTATTACGGACACGGGAATAGGTTCAGTGCCATAATACATACACTTACCTTTGTTGGGGATGTGTGGTGTCGGCGGTCTCATCTCGGTGATCCGGTCATCGGGGATGTGGGTTTTTGTCGATGTAACATGGATCCATTTTACTAACTTCCAGATTTATTGTAGTTTCTTATGCTGTTTAAACATGATTACTTTAAGTTAGTAACCTTGTTGAAAGGTCACAGAATTTACTTATGTAACACATGGACATTATCACACAGTCTATGAATAAGAATTGTACTTAAAATTATACAGCTCAGTAATAATAATTTATACTTTTTCATGTTTAGTACTTTTCAGACAAAGTGTTATTTAATATATTATAAAACTCATTACTGAATGCCTTCAGGTATTTCTATGAGATGCTGGTTAATTATATTTTCAAGTATCTGTTCTATGTTTTGAGCAGTATGGACATTTTGGCTGTTGTTTTGGATATCATTAGCTCATGTAGCTTTTTTAATAGATCACATTTTTTCCTCTTAGTAGGAGAATTTTGTGCATACTTTTCATAGTCATTATTAGCATGGCATTGTTATCCCTTATTAGATTTATGTACTGGTCTTCTTTTGTAATAAATGGGGGGATAGGCCCATTAGAAATTTGAAGAGAGTCATACCACATATTCATATTAGAACTTCTTCTCATTTAGCTCTACTGTTAATCATTTATACTCTCTGGTACAGATTAAACATTTAATTACCTAAACCTATAAGCACCATACCTAAAGTTTCAGATATTTTTCTCTTTTTTCCTTTTTTTATATTAAATTTATATTATATATTACAAAGACATGCATGTGAAAATTGAGAGTTGGAACATAGGTTACAATTCATATGGAAAAGGAAACTTTTTATGCACGTAGCCTTTAAATTTGAGGCTCATACTACTTTAATACAGGAAACACATGCACTCAAAAATCAGTGGCCCTCCATTAAAAAGAAATGTATAAACAATATTATTATTGTGGGTTGCAGCACAGATAGTGTTGGGGTTGCTATAATAGTTAAAATAATTTTCCAGTTACTGTAACAGATTACAGGATAGTTACTGAGGAAGATTGTGCTATATCATTTGTAAGATCTTAACAAACAAATACAATTAATTGAAATATCAATGACCTTAAAAATCTTAGTTATCAGAAAAGACCGTTAGCCATTTCTTTGTACTTAGTTTCTTACAGACTCCTCCATGGAGATCTCTGTTTAGTCCTTCATGCCATGAAAGATACAACCTTATTTGATCTCATATTCCTTTGCAGAACTAATGGTTCATCAAATACTCTGTTAAAAGAACTAAACCTTCATCAGCAGATATTAAATAAGACATGGTGTGATAGATTCATATCCCAACATATCTCTCACCTCTGGAACAAACTTTCATGACATGTTAAGCAGAGTAACATCCTCGCCACCTTGAAATAAACCTAGATAATTGGATAAGCAGTATCAAATTCTGGACTATCTTGTTTTGTTCTTTTTGATGCTAGAGGGAAATTTTTAATATTTTTTTGGCTAAGCTTGAAATAATGTGCAGACTGATTGCCTGGTACTTATGTAGCTATTAATCTATGAACCTTTAATTATTGCTAGCATGATTATTGCTAGCATTTATGCTGCATGTATAAAACAAATAGAGCTCCTACTAAACATATTTAATATTTTTTTAAATTTAAAGATCATGATATAATATTAGGGGAGACTGACATTGTTAACTTTTGATGTAATATTGCTTAGTAAAAGAAAAGTAACTGGGGGGTTTCGCCCCCCCCCCAACTATATATTCTAACTCCAGGGTCACACTACAGTGGGGAAGGGGGCATATTCCATTTTCTTGCTAATAATACTTGGGCAAATGAAGTGTTGGGCAAATGAAGTGTCGGGCAAATGAAATTTCAGTCATTTGGTGTCGGGCAAATGGGAGTTAGGTCAAAAGAAGTAGACCCATATACATACATATATATATATATATATATATATATATATATATATATATATATATATATATATATATATATTTATTTTTTAAAGACTTTCTTTAAGTCAAGCTCAACAAAAGTTATCTGCTCTAATTAAATTAAAAGAGATTTAGCAAACTATTAAAGCATTACTGACAAATCTCCAGGTCCTAATGGCTTTTCTGCAATTTTTTTTTTAAAAAGTCATTACTATTATCCAAAAGATTACTTCTGATTTTTGAACATATATTAACAAATGGTTTTAAAGATTCTTATTTAAATAGATCCAAAACCATACCATTACCTAAACATAACAAAGATTCAAAGGGTACTGCCAATTACCAGCCAAAAGAGCTATTAAATCTTGATATAAAAATTCTCAAAACAAATATTACAACAGTAATATTACCTTTCAATCTGGCTTTGTCAAAAATTGACAAACCTCAGACCAATATTTAATCCCACATACATTACAACATCTATGTAATGATGGTAAAGAAAATTGGTAAAAGCTAAAGCCTTTGAGAGAGTGAACTTTTCATTTATGTGTTCTGTTTTGGAAAACATTGGCCTTCCTAATTATTTTATAAATTATCTAAAATTATTTATGAAAATTAATCTACCCAATTATTTATTAACCCAGACAAATATTTTTTTCTACTTTTAATTAAAATTACCTATATTAACATAATATATATTACCAATATTAACATAACAGATATGGGGATATAAAAATAAAACGTACATGTACACATCTTGGCATAACTTTTTCAAATACAGCAACTATTTCTAATATAAAAAATATATAAAACTACTGATCTAAAATTGTTATAGACACCCAAAGATGGACAAAATAAAAATGTCCTTTTTATCTAAAGTGGCTGCTATGAAATTAATATGTTTCCCAAATTATTTTATCAGATAAGAGTGCTAAATTATATCCTTCTACTTACACTTATTAAAGAGAGTGAATCAACAATATCTAAATATATCTGGTCACCAAAATCTGTTAGAATCAAATATTTAAAACTCAATGCCCCTGAGCAGTTGTGGGAATTCAATTTGCCAGATCGTTATCTTTATCATTTAATAAGTGAAGTCTACATACTATTAATTGTGATTAAATAAACAAATCTTCAAGAGCAGATGTTACCTGCTTGGGCAAAAGTCTGGATTAAATGTTTATCCTCTTATGAATGTAATATATTATTGATACCCTTTTAAATGGCAATTCAATTACAACTATATATTATCGATACCCTCGTAAATGGCAATTCAGTTACAACTCTAAAGATTAATTATATCTTTCATAGTCTTGTAAAAGCCTTCTGTACATTAATATCCTGTCTATATTTGGATAAGGCTTATAATGTTTTACAGGCCATTCACTTAAACCCATATATAATAATGAGGACAAAATGCTAAACTTTATAAAGTTTCCACTTTTAAAGGACAAACAGATTTTGGGCTTCATGTCATTTAATTCCAAATTCCCACATGTAGGCCATCTAGAAATGAGTCATCCCAAAGGTTACCTTGCCATGTTAAACCAAATTGTACATTATACTTATTCTAATTATACTTAATGATTCTAAATTACTTGAGAATATCAACATTTTATGAGTTTTTATCTAGTTTAATATAAGAAAAAGCCCTCTCTAAGGCTTACAAACAGGCAATAAATACATTCAAAAAGTTTTGTTTTTACTCAGGTTTTTGAAGATCACTAGAATCTCAACATATAGATTACAATGCTATAATTTCCTCAATATTTAACAGTCTCAAATATATCCCTCTAAAAATTATTCTTTGCATAATTTATGATACTTAAAGTGTACCTCACTCCAGTTGAAAAGGCTTTATTTAATTCCAGATTTCCTGGACAACGCATACATTTTAAGGAGGAAACTGCTGACACATTATATATCTTTTGGTGGTGCAAATTTGTACAAAATTAAGGGACTAATTTATGGCAAAGAATTAAGAATACTTTCCCCAAAATGGAACCTATGGATTGGACTTTTACAATTTTACATAACCTGTTTTCATATTTTCATAAATCTAACGTTCATGTCTTAATTGCATGTTTTTCTCTCCTAAAACTATACACACGCACACATACACACGTGTGTGTGTGTGTGTGTGTGTGTGTGTGTGTGTGTGTGTGTGTGTGTGTGTGTGTGTGTATATATATATATATATATATATATATATATATATATATACATATATATGTAATATACACATATATATATATATATATATATATATATATATATATATATATAGGTCTACTTCTAATCAACAAAATTCCATTTTTTTGAAGATTAGAAAGCAGACACCCACTTTCATGAAAGTGCACTTAACTGAAAGTGCACTTTAGTGAAAGTCACTTAATCAAATCACAGTACAGTGGGGATTAGGAAATATATCCCTTTCCCCCACTCTAATGTGATCTCAGAGTTAGTATATATAAGTAGCGAGGTTGTGGGGGCTGGGGGAGCAGGGGGGCTAGCATCCCCTTGCAAAAATTTACTCTTCTTTGCCAGACATACCTCCAGTAATTACATATACTGTCTCCGAGATTGCACTACAGTAGGGAGGGAAAAGGATATATTTTGTCATCCCCGCTGTATTCAGTTAAGTGACTTTCATGAAAAAACATTTTCGTGAAAGTGGGTGTCTGCTTTCTAATCTTGAAAAAAAATAGTTTTTGTTGATTAGAAGTAGACCCCCTCAGACATACACACACTAATATATATATATTTATATAAATATACATCAGAGCTGGGTAGATTTTAAGTCCTTAAATTAGGAGAATTTTACAGAAATGGCCTATAAGCACTAAAAGCTTTTACCATAATATCCATACCTTCTATGACTAAAGCAAAACATCTTTTTTTCTTAACGCACTATACTTATTTAAAAGTTTAACGTAAATAAATTCTTTTTATCATTAGATTATTTTCTATTAAATGAATTGACAATTTCCTGGACTCTTCTAAGAAGACAGTATTTCATTTATATATTTCTATAATCTAGATGCTTTAAACTTTGATAAATATGTACAATGTGGTACTGTATATATTTGTTCATAGGTTCACAGGTAAGTACTAGGCTAGCTCCCCTTGTGGACCATTTTAAGCCCAGCCACTTTCCCTTTTTTGTCTTTTGAAATACCCTTTCCCATTTGGTTACAAATTGGCCCTACCCATTCCATGGTCATTATTTATGTACTACCATAATGAAAATAACTGGGATCATACCATAGGTAATTTGAGAAAACCCATGCATAGGATAAAACATTTAGGAGCTGCCTGTGGCAATTAATAGTACAGGGCCAGTCCTGAGGTAAATTTTCTGTCTCCCAGACATATATCTAAGCTACACTTGAATATGAATAGGGATGAACTTTGTTTTATGTGGCTGGGGAGTCTGTTCCGGGGGAGTGGTATCCTCTCTGAGATATACATGTCCCTCCAAACCAATCTGTTGACATTGCAAAAGAGATTTAGATCACAATACTGAGCTTTTCTAATGAATTTTGACTTCCTGTTGTGCAGTAAATCCATCAGTAATGGGTCGGAGGACATCTTGTATGTCAGACACAGGTAAACTTTTAGTAGTTCTTAGGGTACTGACTTTAGTGACAGGGCTTTTAGTCAGTCCACATAGGACATGTTGTTTTGAACTCATATCTTTTTAATAAGGTATCACTGTGTGTGTTCCAGTTGTATGTATCTGGATAGGTACATGCCAAAGGGGGCATTGTATTCAATGACCGGCCTAATGAGGACTGAGTATAGGTGGACAATAACATCCCTAGATCTAGATACAATCCCTTAATTGAAAATCTGTGCAATATAGAAGGACTTTCTTGAAACAATGGATACATTGGTCAAAAGGTTACTGTCCACAGAAGTTCCCAAATCCAAAACAACTGGGTCAGTTCTTAAGGGTGTATTGTTAATGTGATATTTCCATGAGTTTGATGATGTCCAAACAGATATAATAATGAATTTTTGGCATTTAGTTTCAATCCACAATTTTGGTGCCAGTTACTTATTTGGGACAAAACTTTCTGCAGGATGACTAAGTCATTTGAGGATTCAATGACGGCTCCTAGCTTGCAGATATCTGTAAACATAGTCAGCCAGAGCTCTTTGGCATTGGCTTTCACTTCAGAAAAATAGATGCCATACAGGAGATGTCCCAGAACAGAACCCGGGGGGGCTCTTTGTGGAAGTAACTTACTGTATTTTGATTAACTGCCTATCTGTTAGCCAGTTGGCAATCCCGCGGGTGACAGGGGTTTATTACCAGTTTATTTAGCTTTTCTACTATGCTTGAGTGAGGAATTGTGGCAAAAGCTTTGGCCCGGTCAATATATGTGGTGTGTACCTTTTTGTCTTCATTCATTGCTTTGATCTTCCAAAAAAATCTATTAGGTTGAGTAAGCCCTTGATGAATCCAAACTGAGGTGGTTCCAGTGTTTGGCAGCTCCTTATGTCCTGATTGACTTATTCCATGATAAGTCTGTGAATAAATAAAGAGATATAAATAGTTACTATATAGTTTTATATTTTTAGGAGGCTATAAGTTTCTGTTGATTAGTAGATGTTTTTGTTTATCTTTTTTTCGAATTTGCTACCAAAAGTTAATACTCCATCAATGCTAAATTGGCACCAGTATTGTTTCTGGAAAATATTTTAAACAAACTGTGTTTGCAAAAAAAAGTAGGGGAGGAAAGAAAAAAAATGACTAAATAATTTTGTGTTTATTTTTGCTGTTAATATCACTTGTGGAAATTTAACACAAAAGCTATTAAAATATGAAGCCATTATTCACTTAAAGTTTAAGACACTTAAAACCACAAATTAAGTTGACTTTAAATACTTGTTATAGCTACTGAAACTGTTTCCAGGTAAGTCAGACTGTGATTTAATCATATTTTGTTTTAAATCCTTAAAGCAACGGTACATTTTTTTCTCTGTTAACATTGAAAGGTTTGTTCACAGTTATTGAAACTGATTGCTGTAAGCAAAGCTATAACAGTTTACTAGAGACTGACACTGTAATTTTTTTTCAGTTTCGCAACATCTTAATTTTTACTCGCTTTGTTATTTTTGGCTTTAATTTGTCTTTAAGATTTAGCAGACTCAAATTTGTACTTGAAGCACTCAAGTCTTCATGTGTTTGGACTTAGGATTTAATAAAGTGTTAACTAGTTGTAAATTGGCCATTCATTCTGACAACAGAGTAAAACTTTTGGTACAGAGTTCATAAAACTGATCACTATGTGCAAATAGAGCTAAAATAACAGAGAAATATATTTGTCCTAACTGCCTCAGATGGTCTGTATGCATACACTATTTGCCTTTATCAGTTCCCCTACCTTGAACATATTTCTACTACTATTGCAAAACATTAACATGACAGCAGACACTGCCTGCTTTTTCACTAGGTGACTTTCCTCAGAGGAGAGCTCTTGGAAAGTCAGTATACTACCTAATGACAGGAAGGCTAAATCTTTATAGGGTAACCACACCCACAACTAGAAAATAAATAAATAAATAAATAAATAAATAAATAAATAATGACTGTGTGTCTAGGTAAGTGGTTAATATTATATTCCAATTTTGTTTTAGTCATTGTTTTTCTCTCCCTGGTGTCATTTTATAGGGACAGAGATAACACCACAATGAGCCTGTCTTTTACATTACTTTGCTACCTTTAAGTTGTATCGGTGACTTTCTCTGATGTATCATTTTAAGGAACATTTGAATGTCAGACTTAAAAAAGTAGCTGATCGTTTCAAACTAGTGATAGTAGTTCAATGTCTAAGTCTGAGGAAACCACCTCGGTGATAGCATGTATTACTTAGGCAGAAATAGTTTGTGTTACAAAGTTTTTAGCTTTATAATTAGAATTAATGTCTTTGAAGTTAATCATCCCCTCCCCAAATAACTAACTTACCGCAGTCAAACACTGTATATAATGCAAAAATGTTGTACCGAACATCACACGAATATAATGTGCACTTTTATAGAAAATGCAATGTAGAAAAACTGCAAAATCAAATACTCTCAGAAGATCGGCTCAATGAGATGAAAATATTCTTCTTCTTTGTGGCATTGCTGCTGTTGTATTAAAGGGAAAATCAGCTCATTTGTGATAAGAACAACAACAACAACAATTAAACTAATGCATGAAGGGACTTCTCTTATTCATTTACATCTGAAAACTAAGCTTGAAATTCTTGCTTTTGTTCAGACACAGAAGTGTAGCTTTAGGATGCATTATTAATCAATGGTGTGATGCCAGTAATCTGTGACCCATAAGGTATATTCAAATACCCAATCACTCTGCCCTTTCTAGCACAGATGGTGTACCAAATGAGCCAAGCATAGGGAAAAACACAAGATTTCATAAAAAGTCAGCTAGAAAAAGTTCAGGCATAAAACAAGTGGAAAGGGAGCAATAAGAACAGAAAGGAAAGATAACGTAGAAGTAAGCTGTGCATATTATAATAAAAGAAAACTAAATGCAAGGCAAACTTAATCTAAACAATGCTGTTCAGCTTTAGTCCTCACAAAGACCTAAAGTATCCCCCAAAGAGACAATAAAAAACTTTTATATTTATGAACTAAAGATGTCCCTTTAAGGAGTTACATACCAATAGAAATTAAATGCAACAAGGTGATTACCATACTTATGTTTACTGTCCCTAGACTTGAGAAGATTAGTAGAGGTGGACTTCTGGTTTCTAAAAGCCTCTTGGCAGCTTAAATACTGGCCATAGAGAAGCACTGTCTACTACTGACCAATTTTTGAACAGAGTGTTTTAAATGTATTAGTTCATGCAATGTCAATTTCCTTGAGGCATGTCAATGGTGCCCCCACCAAAAGTATTTTAAAAGAATATTAGTTACACTGCTGTAGATGGCTTCAGGTTTTGGCAAGAAAAGACACTGATAATCTAATGAGTGATACAGCAGTAAATAACAGTTTTGAAATCAGACTTGCAATAATATTCCTAATCATCAGTCAAGTAATAGGTATTTATTTAGTTACTTATTTTCTTGTTAACTCAGTAACTGAATTATTCCCAAGACCCTTTTCAGTCATCATTTATGCTAAGTAGTATGCAAGACAGTTGTTAACTTTGTATAAATACTTAGAAATGTTATTAAAAATTTTAATTGAATCTTGAATGTGATCTGCTGATTTTAATCTGTTATTGCAAACTGCTTCCAGATATTTTCTTATGGCCATATCCATCTGAAGATGTAACTCTAATGTTCTCAAAAGCAGAATGTTTTTTCTAAGGACATCTTCTTCAGGAGGACAGATTTAGTTAAGCAGGTTTGAAGGTTATCAAAACCTGGTTGAAGTATGGACTGAGCTAAACCCCTTCAGGCAAAGAAGGATATCTACCTATGGTCCCACAGTGGCTTGATCCTTTATTACCAAAACAAATAATAATACTAAGGAGTGAGCACTAGTTCTTGGTGGAACCACTACTGACGTGGGGGTTTTCAGACTGTGTATCTTTCCAGTTTATTTTTGGCTGCAAGCTGCAGATGATTTGGTTAAACGTGGAGGGCTCGATGCAAAATAGTGACAGTTTTCTGAGAAGTAGAGAGTGGCTGATCATTTTAGAATTTTTTGAAGGCTTGAGTATTGCAGCAATCACTTTCTTTTATTAATTTTAGAGCACTTGATTTCTGTGACTTAGCAGAGAGCTGTTTCCATGCCATTGTTAGTCCTGAAGCCATGCTGATTTTCCTTGACAAGAAGATGTATTAAAGAAACTGGGCAGTTATTTGTGTACTTCCATCGTCATAATTTTTGAAGCAGGAGGAAGTAGTGATATTGGACAATGGTTGGAGAACTGATTAGTGTCCTTATCTTTAAGGACTGGAAGTGTTAGAGCTTCCTTCCACAAACTTGGTACAGTTTTCACTGTCTTTGATGCTTTTGTTGATGAGCACGGTGAATGGCCAGGTAAGGGAATCAGCAGCAAGCCTCCTTTACTTAGGATGCATGCATTCTGTTGCAGGAACCAAGCAAGCTTTTATCTGAATTAGGAGCAAGTAGCATGTAATACAGCAGAGTGGTTCAGAAGTTAAGGTTTTGGTAAAGATGTTGAATAGCAGAGGGCCAGGGATTTGCAGAAATTTGCAGTGGTGGAGAGAATCCCAACCCAAAATAGTCTAAAATGCAGCTGGCAGGGCATGCAAATGTAAATAAATTTTGTTTGCTCTTTTGCAGAGATCAGGGAGAAGTTGTCATCCCCGTTTCATCTTTTTATTTGAGGTGGAACATACCACTAAGTACATCTGAGACTTTTTGCAACCTTCCATAATTTTGAAATAAGGTTTTTTTTTGGCATATAAAAAATATTTTATACTGTATTTTGAAACATTGAAATGCAAGAAACACAAAGGCAAACATATCTTGTTTGCTCTTTCCCAGAGAGTGGGGGTTGGGTGGAATAATATAATTATCATCTTCAACTCTTTTTGCTGAGGTGGGAATGGCCATTAAGCAAATCTGAGACCTTCCACCACCTTTCTTACATTTGAAAAGAGCAGCTTTTACACAGTGAGTATATGGGGGAAAGCATTTTATATAGCATTTTGAAACACTATTCCAGATCATCCATTTGTAAATCACAGTTAAATAACTTAAAATGTTTTGAACCATAAAACAGATGATTCATAAAATTTAGTACTATCTATGGAACACAAATTAAATTAGGCATATAATAACCCATATAAATACTGTATAAAAACGTAACAGAAAATTTGCAGCAAACTGCCACACAACACAATATGTTTGCAATAGGGAACTCTATTGTAGGGCACCTAAAAGTCAACTCATGAGGTTGAGCAAAGACAATCTCAGTCATTTGCCTGCCAGGGTCCAGGATCTACCAGATCACCGATGCACTGCACCACAAGAACCAGTATGACCCTAGTCGATGTGGGTATAAATGACCTGAGACATGCCTCCCTAGACTATATGAAGAGAGATCTAATAATCTTGGGCTACACTTCCCTGGCTCTTATCAGCCTAGCAGTGAGAAGCATTCTACCTTCTGCGAGGATGAAGCGGCAGCACAAACAGAAGATAAGAGAAGCATTCTACCTTCTGCGAGGGTGAAGCTGCAGCACTAACAGAAGATAAGAGAAGCATTCTACCTTCTGTGAGGATGAAGCTGCAGCACTAACAGAAGATAAGAGAAGCATTCTACCTTCTGCGAGGGTGAAGCTGCAGCACTAACAGAAGATAAGAGAAGCATTCTACCTTCTGTGAGGATGAAGCTGCAGCACTAACAGAAGATAAGAGAAGCATTCTACCTTCTGCGAGGGTGAAGCTGCAGCACTAACAGAAGATAAGAGAAGCATTCTACCTTCTGTGAGGATGAAGCTGCAGCACTAACAGAAGATAAGAGAAGCATTCTACCTTCTGCGAGGGTGAAGCTGCAGCACTAACACAAGATAATTGGCTTTAATAATAGGCTTAATTGTTGGCGTCACGCCAAGGGAGTACAACATTTGTCTGCCTCGAAGGATATGGCAGACTCTCCATGATGATTTGCCAAGGATGGCTTGTATCTGTTCCTCCTAGGTTTTTGAACATTGGCTAAAACCTTGTCCACTCTCATAGTCCCTTTTTTAGGCAGTGACATCCTGATAAACCTACTGACGTAGCTAAATTAATTCAGAATAAGCTACAGCTGTTACTTTTCAATGCCAGGAGTCTAAACAAAAAACTCCACTTCCGGCTCTTCTCAACCTGCAGAATGTAGGCATCTGTGCAGTTTCTGAGACTTGGTTTAGAGCTGCAGGGTATGGGATATTTTGACCCTGGATGTTTTGACCCCTGCATTAACACATTCCATATCTAGATCTGTAGCACTTTGAATACAGTTTAATACTATTGTTACGCCTAGTTAACAAGGCTTTATAATAGTTTAAAACACTAATTACGCAAAAAGTAACACGTCATTAGACAGAACAAAATATTACTCACATTACTGTAATCTGGTACTATCATAAAGAACTCGCGTTAGCAAAGTAGCAAAGTAAAAAAAAAATGAAACCAACTTTAATAACAATTAAATGCACAAAATTGAATAAAACTTCAGATATGCTGAGTCAATCTTCAAATATGCTAGTTAAATATGTTAACTTCCTATGTAAAATCCATGATTGATTTCATTGTTAACATGTTAAAAACTATTGTTAATTAAATTATATTTAGATATTAAATAATATGTTAAATACATTTTTACATATTAAAATGTTTAATAATATATTAAAGTCTTATCTAAAATTCCTAATTAAAATATTAAGTATTAAAATGCTTTTATTAAATTTAATTGGGGTCAATAAATTTTCTCATAAACAATAAATGTGAATTTTAATATGAAAGTGTATCCAATTGCATTTGGTTAAACTGTCCAGGGTCAAATTGTCCTGCTTCCAGTTTCTACTGCATAGGTAAAGTTTAAAGGTGGTGGAGACTCAATTTACATCAAACAGAAAAACACCTCAAGGCTGGTCAAACAGTATGAAATACTGGCATTTTTAAATTACTACCTTAAGGATTAATTGCAGCTCTTGGGCATCCAGTAAAATTGTGTGCTCGCTGCTCAGTCTGTACCAAACAAAGGCAAGTGTTCTTTCCCACTGAGATTGGATGCCTTTGAAAAATCTGCTTAATCGATTTGCTGCCTCTGAAAAGAACTTAACTGCAAGAGCGTGTCCCAAGACTGAATACACTCTCAAGTTATGCAAAGCATACGTCTACCCCATTAAACTATAGTTCTTAAGTTTGTTGTTAAATGTGTTTTATATAAGTTAGGACCTGGGTTGCAATTAACTAGCCCCCCCCATCTCCCACTACACGGCTATCTCTTTGTTTATTCCTGTCTATTTTTTAGGCAATTTAACATTATATTTTTCCTACTGTGTGAAAACCAAAGTAATACAGCTAAACATTCAGCACTGGACTTTTGTGCCTGACAGAGATCTGGGTTTTACATTCCTGTATAACATGTATGCATAGGTATACCCCCAAACTTAGCAAGATAGTGGCGATTTTTTCATCTGCAAACTCTAGCACTGACCTGTGGTAATTCACTCCAAACTGACAGTTTATTTTCCTGCTCCTTGGTCTGCTTCTCGTAGCTCAACCCACTCCATTTGTCCTCAGTACCCCCAATTCCCACCCATCTCCATTTATTCTAAACTTATACTCTAACCATACCTTTCAACTGTCCATGTTTTCACAGATTGTCCAGATTTATTTTTTGTCTGACCTGCATTATACTTATGGTTTTCTGGCATATCACTGAGGATATGTCATTAAATAATGACAGACATTTGAATTTCAGATTTTATATTCTTCAAAAAATCCATGCTAACTTAAAATCTATTATTCTATCACCTTTCTATGTTTATAAGAGTAACATTTAAAATCTGTCCATTTTTTGGGCCTTTGTCCTCCCCATTATTTTAAACTTTGTCCAGATTTTTTGTGGTAAGCGCTTGAGATGTATGACTCTAACCCCCTTTTGCCCCTCCCCTTCTCCCCTCCTCTTCCTTTCACTCCATCCTACCACATCTCTGATTATCCCTACCTACCACACCTCTTCTAACTTCTCACCTTACAAACTGAAACACAGCCCCTAACACCTCCTACCAAACTACACACCCTTACTCAACAATACAAACACTGGTTTCTTGTTTGCCCAAAATCTTCCTCACCACAGCTCTCACAACCAAACATCTCATCCTCTCTGCAGCCTTTTCTTCCAAATTTACTTCCACCTCTACACTGCAACTCACCTTTCTTCTATACTTCTTCATCATCTCATACTTTCACTCTCACCCTTAGTATGCTTTTCATCTTTGTCTCCACTCCTCTGCTTCTTCTGCTTTCTCACCTGTCCTCCTATCAAACTAAATTATCTTTCTGTACTTTCCTCCAACTCTTACTCACCCTCTCAAAGACTTAAAAATACCCCCACACTTTTTTAATAACACCCTATTTCACTCTTCCACTCCAATCTTACTCAAAATCAAATCAGTACTCAACCCCACACATCCTCTGGAAACTAGGCCTAAATACCACACATACAACTTTTAAGATTTCTACTCTTTACACATTACCAAAAGTTTATCCCTATCAGGCGATATTCACCCCAGCTCAGGCCCCTCTCATCAACCTCTCACAACACCTTCTCCTCACCTCCACCTTCCCATCACCCCAATCTCTCCTCCAAATGCTTCACTTTATACTCTTTAAACATCCATAGCATACTCAACAAAGTTAGCAGATTCCACTCATGGATTGCCCGTTACTCTCCTGACTTAATAATTCTCTCTGAAACTTGGCTTAAACCCCATATCACTGACAATGAACTTCTTCCCCTGGATACAATACCTTCCACTTGGACAAGGTACATAAAAAAGGTAGAGTTGTAGCTATCATTTATTCAGGCCAACTAATCTTGACCCCTGTATCCATCTCACTCCCCAGCTTTTACCTTGTAGAAGTCTTAATAGTAAACTGTAATCTTAACACTCACAAAATACTCACAATTGCTGCTATATATATCCCCCTAAGTAAAAACATCCCCATTCTTGAATAGATTCTTTCCTGGATCACTCACCACATATCTTATGAAACTATAGTTCTGGGTGAAGTCAGCATCGATTGGCAACCCCTGTGCACTGACTCCCCTAACTTCATCATAATTCTCCATGGCTTCACACAACTAATCTCTACCTCTATTCATATTAACAAGCCAAATAACTCTAGCTTTATCCTGGATTGGATCCTAGTATCCAATCCGAACCTATACCACAACCCCAAAACTCCACCTGATTCTGTAAGTGACCACCTTCCCACCTGCATTCAAAGATTCTCCCAGCAACATATTAGACCCCATAAATTCAAAGAATGCCACAGTCTCTCTAACTTCGATCCTGATGTGTTCAACAATAGACTCGCCTCTATTAACTGGTCCTTCCTTTTCCACCTACCCCTTGATGATGCTGTACATAAATTCAACCATATTTTTCTAGATATTTTTAACTCCCTAGCTCCCCCTAGGAAAGTCCAAGTAAAATCTCTCTTTGCACTATGGCACACTCAAACCACTCACTCTTTTATGCACAAGAGGGACAATGCTTGGAAAATCTGGCAAAGAAGTAAATCCCCTACCTGCCTCCAAACCAATAAAGAACTCCATAACCTCATTGAAAATCATGTAAGCAATGATCAGAAAAACTTCTACCTAAAGCCTCAAACCAATCATCATGCCAGTCCAAAGGTCTTCTGGAACACCATTAATAAGATTCTTCATCCTGGTAGCCCCTCTATACCTAACCCTTGCCCTAACAATTCTCCAAATGAAACAGCCACTATTCTTAACTCTTACTTCATCAACTCCATCAGCAAACTAATCCAAAATAATCATACCTCCAACCTGTCTATCCCCAACCTGTCCCTAATAAATGAAAGCCATGCTGTCCCTCGGATGATACTCTACTTCCTTCTTCTTAAAGCTTACTGCTAGCTCAATAGTCTTCCCTATTTCTATCCTTATCAACTGATCTATTCAAGAATCTACCCACTATCTGGAAAAAATTCTTTACTACATCAATCCACAAGGAAGGACACTCCACTGACCTCTTTAACTATAAGCCCATAGCCATCCTGTTCCCCCTCTCTAAACTTCTTGAAAAATGTATACATAAGCAGCTCCTCGATTACCTTCTTCAGGAAAATCTGCTCACTCCTACCTAACACAGCTTCTGTCCTAACCATAGCACAACTACAGCTCTAATTTCCTTCACACAAACTATCTCTCAAGCCACAGGCAACAATTAACTTGTTTCCTGACTATTTTTAGAAGTCTCCAAAGCCTTTTGCATTGTCTCTCACCACAACTTACCAAATTGTCTGATCTCAGTCTCTCCTATTCCACTCTTAAATGTTTCTCAAGCTATGTCTCTAACAGACAGCAGTCCATCAGATGGCTCTTCTCCTTTTCTCCCCTCCTCCCTGTCAAAACAAGTGTACCTCAGGGTTTCATTCTTGGACCACTGCTATTTAACATCTTCACTAACAGTCTGCACCACTTCCTTCACTCACTCCTCTCTCACAGAATATGCAGATGATTCAACTGTCATCTGCAGTTCAAACAATCTCTCTCACCTCCACACCTTAACCCAAAACTCTTTTAACTCTGTCCAAACTTGGTTAACTGACAATCAACTTGTGCTTAATCCCAAGAAAACCAATGTTCTCTTGTTCCTCTCAAAATCTCTTTCTCATCATAAATCTTCATTTCCATCACATCGCTTGACAACACTGTTATTAATGTTGAAACACATACCAAGTTTCTGGGTGCTATTATTGACAATCAACTTAAATTTGATCTACACATTCAAAATTGCATAAAAAAGACTCACCAAAAACTGGGCCTGCTCTATCAAAACAAAAAATTCCTTACCAAAGACTCTAGACTTTCCCTCATCTATGCCCACCTTATTCTCAGTTTACTCTATGCGTCTCTGATCCTAACTAACTTACAATCTTCTCTAAAGTCTAAACTTGAACTCACTTATAACAAAGTCATTAGATTCACTACAAACCAACCTTACAACTCTTTGCCTTTCTCTCAAATATCTTTGCTGGCTCAAACTCCCCCACCAGCTCTTACTTCCTCAACTGCTCCTTATTCACTCCATCCTCAATAAACCTACCTCCTGCCCTGCCATCTCATCCCTCATCTCCTTATATACTTCTACTCTCTCTCTCTCCAGAGAGCAGACCAGTTCCTCTTATGTACTTATTTATTTATTTTACATTTGTTGACCGGGAGTGTCCGACTGAGCTAAAGCCATTTTTCAGCAGAGGCCCGGGGAGAAAAGCTCCAAAACATACAAAATTATTATAGAGATATTCAATAAGTTACAAATCTCATGCAGCAGTTGCCAAGTTATACAATACTATAAAAAAGCAGGATAACAATTAAAGCATAAGAAGCAAAAATGTAGTAATTTAAAAAAAAGTTTGCTAATCTAGAGTTCAATAGGCAGATTATAGGAAAAGTTTTGGAAGTTACATAGAAGGAATGGGATGTAATAGTAAAAGAGGACTATGTTGGTAGGTTATGGTCAGGAAGGGTGCAAACAGTGGCAGGTCCAGTGGTTTTTGAAGTAGTCTTTAGTGGCTGACTTAAATTGCTTGGGTGTGTAAGTTTCCTTATTTCTAGTGGGAGTTTGTTCCATGCAATAGAGGGGTGGTAGCTGTATAAGTTGCACCCTGTCTTAGAGTTAGGTTTGTAAACAGTTAATAAGTCTTGGTTTTCACTTTGGAGATGTCTGATAGGGGAATAGAGGGAGGTCAGGGATGATAGAGCTGGGCAGAAAGCTGGCTGATATAGAATGGAGTGTATGATTTGGAGCGGATATTAGAGAAACAGGTGTGGTAGTTCAAGCCAGTTCAGGTATTTTAGGGAGAGACAGTGGTGAGATTTATGTTTGTTGAGCTGCAAATCTGGCTATTTTGTGATAGCTCAATTCTAATTCGGTGAGTAGGGAGGAGTTCAGATTTGTGAGTATTTGGGAACAGTAAGTTAAGCAAGGTAGAAGGATGGCATGAGAAAGAGTAACCCTAGCTTCAAAAGTGAGGAATGTTATTCCTGTACAGAAGTCCTAGCTTCTGATGGGTTTTTCTGATGCAATTGTTAATGTGTAGATCAAATTGTAGTCGATAATCGATGGTAATGCCAAGTAATTTTGTGCTAGATTTGACTTCTATAGAGGTATTGTTTACGGACGTTATGGAGAAGGAAGGCTTAATGTGGTTAACAGATTTAGGAAGAAAGAGTAGCAATTTTGTTTTTTTTTAGGGTTGAGGATGAGCTGGTTGTTTGTGAGCCATGTCTCTACTGAGTTAAAGGATGTCTGGGTAGTTGTTAGGAGTTCAGGGGGTGAGTTAGCAATAGTGATGACTATAGAGTCATCGGCATATTGGACCATGATGGACTGAGGACAAGAGGATTAAAGTGAGTTGGTGAAGATATTAAAAAGTAGCGGTCCAAGAATGGATCCTTGGGGGACACCTGTTCTTACTGGAAGGGGTAGATAGTGTTGAGTCCCTTCTCACCGACTGCTGCCTATCAGTGAGATAGCTAGAGAACCATGCCACTGTACCAGGAGAGAAGTTAAGGTCTGCAAGTTTGCTAAGCAGCAGAGAGTGACAGACAGTGTCAAAAGTCTTTGATAGGTCAAGGAATAGGCAAGATATGAGTTTATGATTGTCTTCTGCTAGAGAAATAGTGTTGAGGAAGGGTAGTAGATCGGTGGAGGAACTATGCTTGGGACGGAAACTGTGCTGTGTAGGAGTGAGCAGTTTTCCCTGTATGAGATAATGCATAACCTGCTTGTGTATACATTTCTCAAGGGCTTTAGAGAGAGGAGAGGATAGCGATAGTTCTTAAATTATAGATTGCTGTGGAGTTTCCTCCTTTCTGAACAGAAAAGTGTAGAACTGTTTCCAGTTAGATGAAACTTTAGATTTAGAGATAGAGCGATTTATTAGGACAGATACAGGCATGGCAAGGGAGTGTGCAGCAGTTTGGAGAAAATATGAAGGGATATTGTCTGCAGATACAGAGCATGGTTTGAGCATAGAGAATAGAGTTTTGATGTAGTTAGCAGGAGCAGGTTTGAAAGAGAAGGAGTTTTCAGCATTAGTACTTTGAGGGGGGGGGTCAGGAAACCAGAAACAAAGGATTCAGCAGAGACGATCAGTAAGTATGAAACATAGGGAAGACACTGTTAATCTAGGTGCAGAATTATATGTAGTATACTGTATCATTTTTAGCTTTCTTTTTACTGGGGTGTGTAGTAATAATGGAAGGGGTTAAAGCAGTAGAGGGTATGCCAGAAACAGGACATTTACATTAAAAAGACCAATTATAAGGACATGGATGGGAAGAGTGGATAAGATTCCAGCCAAGGAGTGGAACTGGCAAGGTGTCTGTGATAGTGTGCTCACCGCACTTATCTAGGTGAGCAGGGCTTTATTTTTAGCTTTTATGGTTTAATTTTGTCTAGAATATGGTTGATTAATAGCATTTAGAGACTTTGCTTAAACTTATAGAGGCAGTATGCAGATTGTAGCTGGGATTGTTCTGTTAAATGGCTTGGTCAGAAACAATCACTGGCTAAATTTGGAGTTATTTTAGTTATTTTAGGGGGCAGTCTAGGAGGAAAAGAGAAAAAAAAAACAAGATAAGAATGGTTACAAGGGACTGCAGTAAGGGATTAAACCGCCAGACAGTGTTTCAAGGTATATTCTAAAGAACAGTATAAGGAAAAAAAACAGCATCGGCACTTAACCCTTACAGATATTACTAGTGTATTAAGGTATAGTTCCTGGGCTCGCTTTATTGGTTAGGATAGACTTAGGAAAGGCCTTAGTCTACAGTCTATATGAGTGTGAGACAGGCTTGAACATGCATAAAATCTCAGAGACCCTAATAGTAACAGCTAGTTTCACTTAGCATTCTCTTTCTATACACATGCAGACTTATGCAAAGAATTAACGTAGCTGCTAGCCACTTATAGTGTAAAAATATTAGAACAACAGAGCAGCAACCAGGATGTAAAAATACATTACAATATAACTCTTAGATATCTATAAACCAAGCCTTAGGTTGGAACAGACTCCCTCTGTCCAGCAGTCCTATATCTAATACTCATAACTTCAAAAAGCCTTAAAAGAAACACTATTAAACTCATGGATCTGCTCCTGCCAAAGTCCAACTTAACTCTCTGACTCTTGGTCATTTTAATTTCCCTCAACCTTCTATCCTATACCACCCATACTACTATTAGCATACCACTCTTTACTTTCTGATGCTCTTTTCATACTGCCTATATACTGTTCTCATCTGCTCTACCTGGCTGCACCATTTTATGTTCTACTTTTTTCTCTCCTGAGCTTCCTTACCTGCTCTACTTTGTACTACATTTGGAGAACTTTATGTGACTATAGTAACCATCATTGTCTTCATGTATGCCTGCTGAATTAATAATTCATGCATTGTATGTATTTTATTTAGATCTTACAGGTATCTTCAGTTACCTCTGTACTAAAGTATACACTTGCATTTATGTACATATTGTAACACACTGCCTTGCCAGGTGTTCTGTGTGGAGCTTTTCTTCCCAGGCCTTCACTGAAAATGGGCTCATGCTCAGTCGGACATACCCGGCTAAGAAATGTCAAAATAAAATAAAAATTAAAACAATATATAAAATACTCGAGCTTTTCCATTAATAAAGTCCTATACCATATTCTTGCAAGTTATAGGTTCCTACCATGACCGAGGAAACGCATGTCGCATACTTGAAAGTACTAGAGACACTCTCCATTCAACCCCACACAATACTCATGGGAGACTTTAACTACCCCAACAATAACTGGGGATCATACACAACTTTAAATGTGCAGGCCAGGAGCTTCCCAGACTTTAACACAAACACCTTTGAAGAACTTGTCTGCATGCCTTCCAGGGAGACAAATATCCTGACCTGGTCCTCACATATATGGAGGAACAATGCATCCCCTAGTGTAAAGTCCTCATTGGTCAGATCATACTACAAAGATGACTCCTTTGAAAAAAAATATTAATCACAGGACTCCAGCTAGCCTCAGAACATTTAAAAACTATTCCAAGAGTAACAACCTCATATTAAGTGGCAATTAAAAAAAATTACAAAATTAGGCATAACCCTATATGCCACCCAATGAATAGCCAGCTGGCTCACAGATAGGACACAATAAGTTAGGGCAGGGGAATCTACCTCCACAAAGAGGCCAGTCACTAGTGGAGTCCCACAAGGATCAGTGCTGAGGCCTGTCCTTTTCGGCATCTAGTTCTCTGAAGTCAAGTTAAATGTTAAAGGCCTCTGACTGACCAAGTTTGCACATGATTACAAACTAGGAGTAGTCACTGAGTCCCCAAAAGATACCTTTTAAAAGACAGACAAACAACTGGTACCAGGATCATGAACTAAAATTCAATACGAAAAACACATAATAGTATCCTATAGAAAGATAGCCACCCCCTGAAAAATACCACATTGATAATACACCCTAAAAGTAGACCCAGTGGTCAGAGATTTGGGAACACCTGCCAACAGTAATCTGACTTTGATCACCATGTGTTCACTGAAGTGAGAAAATCATTCTACATTGCACAACTGTAAGTAAGGGCATAGCATCCATGTCAAAGGAGGTCACTGGTCCATTGTACTCGACTCTTATCAGACCAATCATAGTGAACAATGCACCCTTCAGCATGTACCTGACTAAACACTTGCAGCAGCTTGACAGACCACAGAGGTTTCTAACAAAAGGAATACAGTTAGTAAACAAGTCCTATGTGGACTGGCTCAAAGTCTTATCCCTGTACTAGGTCTCCTACAGAATCCTGTACAGTGATCTATGCCTAGCCTTTAAGGCATCCACCTATCCTACACTGACTCATCTGATGCACAGCCACAAAATAATTAGCATCAGAAATACCTGATCTAAGGACCTAAACTTCACCTGTGACAAAAATAGGACATGTTGGAGGAACAGGTATGTGTCTCAAAGATTACTCTCTCTCTAGAACAGGCTTACCTTCCATGTGAAGCAAAGATCTTCCCTAACTCTATTTAAATGTAAATTGGACGACTGGCTGGGAAATTACAAATTTACCCCTGCTTTGCCAACTATTACCCTAATGGACAGGAGCAACATGTGAATGCTTGATGTGTACAAACCTCTGTCATAACCATAAAATTCTTTGGGGTAGGAGTAAGTTTGGCTATGCTTAAAATGGTTCTTACACTGATAGCCTAGTAACCACCAATGAACCAATGAACTATGAGATCACTAGCCAGAAGAGAGATATTCCCAATGTTGCAAAACACAACAAAAGAAAATGATAAGGGGGAAGCCCTCCAAGGCAGGCACCCACCAAATATATATATATATATATATATATATATATATATATATATATATATATATATATATATGTATATTTATTTATTTATATATATAGCTTGGGATAGGAGGCTTGCATTGGCTTACACTGGAAGGAAGACAAATACTAAAACCCACTCACTTGGCAGCTTGAACTTAGATGCAGATAAAATCAGGGAATTTCTGCTGAAAGAGAACTTCTGATGCAGAGTGGTGCAGCAGAAGCGTTCTGGGCTCATAACCCAGAGGTTAATGAGTCAGTTCTATCCTCTGTTATGCAAAGGGAGGAAAGCTTTTAACACTAGTCAGGGTTTGCTAACTTCTTTTAAAAGGTTACTAAGGCAATGGACGAGGGGCAAACTGTGCATACTGCCTACCTAGATCTGGCTAAGGCATTTGATACAATGCCCCATTCGATCATTGTCAACAAACTTACAGAACTAGGTATAAACTCATTTAGAACATGTTGGATAGCTAGCTAGCTCACTGATAGGACCCAGGAGATTAGAACTGGTGAACACACCTCCACAAAGAGGCTGGTCACAAGTGGAGTCCCCCAGGGCTCTGTGCTAGGCCCACTCCTCTTTGGCATCTACTTCTTCAATGTCAAAGCCAATGGAAAAGGCCTCTGGCTAACAAAGTTTACAGATGATTGCAAACTGGGAGCAAGTCATTGAATCCCCCCAAGATGAGAACACCCTTCAGGAAGGTGTAATACAGACAAACGCTTGATGCCAAAGCTATGGCTTAAAACTCAATACCACAAAATACATTATAGTACCTTTTGGGAAGTCTGCTACCCCCGGGTAACTATGTCATCAATTAAACACCCTTAAAGGTTGATTCACTAGTCAGGGTCTTGGGTATGTATGTAGATAGCAACCTAGCCTTTGACCAACATGTGCCCAAGTAGTATAAAAATCTTTCTATGTTGCTCAACTTATAAGCAAGAGCATGGCATCTGGGTCCAAAGAGGTCATCATACCACTGTACTCAGCCCTCATCAGACCCATCAAACAGTGTAATGCCCCCTTCGGTATGCACCTGACCTGACATATGCAGCAAGTGGAACCTTGACAAATGTTCCTTACAAAAAGAATACAGGGAGTAAAAAAAATGTCTAATGCTGATCACCTCAAAGAACTCTCTCTTTACTCTGTATCACACAGACTTCTGAGCTGTGATCTTGCCTGGCATACAAGGCATCCCTGGATCATGTTTGATTTATCTTTTGCACATCTGCAAAACAAATATCATCAGGATTACTAGATTAAAAGGCCTACATTTGCTTGCAACATAAATAGAACATGTTGGATAGACAGATATGTTTCTCAGAAAATTCCCATTCTCTGGAACAGGCTCCCCATGCATGTGAAGCAGAGTTCTTCCCTATCCCTATATAAGTGGAACTTGGATCTATGGACGGTAGCTGGAAATTCACCCGTGGTTTGGCTGCTGTGTCTCTGATGGACAGAAGCAGTCAGTAAATCACCCCCTATAAATCAAATATAAATCAAATTTGTGGGTCACATTTGGGTTGTGCGACTAAAGTTTGAAGGACCCTAGTGGTCGTTAGCCTAGTATACACCTATGAACCTATGCATCTAGAGGTCAGTGAGGCATTGTATCCAAGACAGCATGGCCTCTAATCAGGAAGGTCATGACAGACAATCCTATTAGAGGTTTTCTAGGCATCAACAAAAAGGAAGGCACAATGCTCTTTTATATACTTTGGGCTGGTGAGCTTGTCCCTATGTTGGGGGTGGGGGGGACTTACCACATTGAAAAAAGAAAATGTTTGTTGTGTTTTGGGACTTTGGGAGTGTCGCTGTTTTGGCTAATGATACAAGCTCAGAGAAAAGGGAGAAAGTGAGGAAAACGCAGCACTCACCTACTGCCCATCCTTACTAATGCATGTTAGCCCTAGCCGCGCTCCTGCACTCCTTACTGTTTCAATGGTGTAGCTGTGCAATGTAAGAAGTAGAGCTTATATAGCAGAAATTTAGTGGAATTATTTGTCTTTTATGTCAACAATTAAGTAGACACATTGACCCTTTATATTTATTTTGCTTAGGTGTGCAATATCGAAAGTAGATAGTGAAAAGCTGGTGTTATTTAGTTATTTTTTAATGCTCTCTTATCCAAAGTATTTGTTTTTTGGTGGGTATATATTTTGTTTTGTTGGAATAACTGAAGCTTGTTTTCCTGTTTTTTTTTTTGAGTGTGTGTGTTTGTGTGGGTAGTTTGGGAACTATAATAAATCCTGAATGTATTTAGAGGGAACACATCAACCTAATAAAAGAGATATTTTTTGTTTATTTTCCTATAAAGAAGTTATTCTGATACAGGAGTTGAATGATCTGAACTGGTGAACTTAGTTAATGAGGTCAGGAGAGATTTTAGTTATTACATGTAAATGTTAATACCCCAGAGTAAATCTCAGTCTACAGAAAGCCATCTAATAATGTCCCTTTAATTTTAGAACATGTAAAACTCTCAATTGGAAAAATGAGATAAATTTAAATCTCTCAGTCCAGCTTACATAAACTTTACATCTAAAATATTTTGCCAATGTTTCTTAGATTTTGTTTTTTCTTACTTAAAATCGGCTGCTACTACTACTGCTATTGAATATATATATATATATATATATATATATGTATGTATGGGTCTACTTCATTTGCCCGAACTTCCATTTGCCCGACACCCATTTACCCGAGACCAAATGACCGAAATTTCATTTGACCAACACTGCATTTGACCGACACTTCATTTGACCGACAAGTATTATTGGCAAGAAAAGGGGATATGCCCCCTTCTCCACTGTAGTGCGACCCTGGAGTTAGAATACATAGTTAGGGGGGATGTGGGGGCACAGCCCCCCAAAATGGGGGGTGTGGGGGTGAAGCCCCCCACTTAATTTCATATTATATTATTTAGTTTTGCTTTAATATTGCTTAGTAAAACAAAAGTAAGTGTATAAGTAGTGTAAGTATAGATAGATATATATGTGTGTGTGTGTGTGTGTGTGTGTGTGTGTGTGTGTGTGTGTGTGTGTGTGTGTGTGTGTATGTGGGACCACTGAATTTTGTCAATATCTGTTTAATTGATGCTTTTTATGTATCCATATATGGGTGCACTGAACACTGTCGAAACACCCAATCATTGACATTCAAAACTTTGACCACAAAATGTCAACAATGCGAAAGTCAACAGGCTACTACTCATGCACCGAGTAATAACCTCAGTGCATGCAGAATTCAAATGTAAAAACAGCAAACATACAGCATTTTTTGCAGGGGGCAAGCAACCCCCCGCTGCACCCTCCACTCTTCTAATTATATACACTAACTCTGAGATCGCACAATAACGGAAAAGGGTATATTCCTCAACCCTGAGAATTGGGTAACCTCCGAGATCCCTCAACAGAAGAGAAAAGGAAGACGCTTCCTTACCTCACAGTTTGATGATCTTGCACACAAACACACTACACACACTCAATGAACGGAAACAGACAAAAACACATACACACACAATTTTCCTTTCAATGAGTGGACTGTATAACTAAACATATGGTGACCATTTATGGGTTCCTGTTTTTTGATTGAATATTGACTATAGGGAACTTTCTTTGGTTGAATTTTTGGAAAATTAAACTGGCTTTTATGCCAGTTGCCTGCATTTGTGGAGATCAGGAGTTTGCCATTTCCCCAAAGTAGTATCATCTCAGAGTTGGTATACATAAGTTGCAGGGGTATGAGCGTGCAGGGGGCTTGTTTTTCTGCATAAAATCTATTTTTTTTCTTTTTTCTGATATTTTAAGGTTCAATATTTAGTGTCTTGAACCTTTCTGATTTTGATGTACAGCCACAGATACATATACACATACAGAAACATACCATTCTATGTCTGTGCTGTCCAGATGGCGTTAGTAAACAGAACCGAGATGAAAACACTTAAGGCAACTTTATTTGTGGGTATCTCTAGTCGCAATTGTAGTTCCTGTATTCAGATTTTCATTCCTAATAAAGGCAATGTTTCAGGTTCCTCATAAATTAAACCGCTGAGGCATTAAACAAACCTCCTCATTATATGACAAGGCAGCAGTACTGTGCTTTTAACTGCAATTTTGATCTGCTCATGAAGCCTAAAATGCCATAATGCGTTCTGCAGAACATGCTGTAAAACTTTTTATATATTCCACCTTACCTAGCTGTCAGGGGGAACCCCACAATTTTCTCTAGCTCTACATTTGTTCACAAATTATAATGTCTTAACTTTCAAAAGTGATTTTGACTGCATCATTTATGCTCATTGTCAACAAAACCATAGAGAATTTGTACAACTTTCAGTACCATGACCTGGCAAGGATTATTTTCTACTTGTTTACGGAAAATGAGTATAAATATATGAATAGTAGCAACAAAAGGTAAACACTTGTCTACTTCTTCCATATGATTGCCATATCTAGCATTTCTGTGCCTGTCCCTCTCCCATTTATCTTATTCCAGCAACACCACCCAGTGATCCGTAATCCTTCCTGTGACATACCATTTGTTACCTCCATCCTAGACCAGATACTATCCACATTAACCTCTTTACATTTTCCTGTTTTCATAGATGTAAGTCTCCCTACCTCTGAAGACCTAGTACATTTGGATCACTCCCACAGATCGCTTTTTTGCCTCCAGATATCATAGCCAGTACTCTTATATAAATCAAGCATATGACAGTATAATCAGCAAAACATCAAATAATACACAGATGACACTGAAGAGTTCAGCAGAAAACACTATGATAAGACAGAAGCAATTGAAACAGTCAGAAGGTATATGAGCAGGAGGTACATGGCCCATGGCATGTCAGTTCCATGACAAATGTTGAGGGACACAAAACCACACTGATGCATGAAAAGGAACTGTACAACTGGAATGATCTAGGATGCAACCCTCTGTAGGAATAGGGTAGCTGTAGGAACCCCAGTAACACAATCCACATAAGGGGTACATGTGCCTTTACGGAGCAGAGTCAGGGGTCTGATGGCATTCAACCAGACTGGTGCAAAGGGTGTGCACAGGTTATAGGTTCATAGGTTCATAGATAGGTACTAGGCTATCTGCCCAAGGGCCTAAGTAAGCCTAGCCAACAAGGTTCCCTGGCTTACGCCAGCCAAGAAAGTTAATTTCCAGTGCCCCTGTCAAGCAGAGCCACAGAGGTGATCCCTGGGGTGTATTTCCAATTTCCCATCCACTCATCAAGATTTTTCTTGAAGAGTGCTAATGAGAAACTTTGCTTGACATAGATGGGTAGCTTGTTCCAGAGTATAGGAAGTTTCTGGGACAGGAATCTATCCCTCCAGCATGTCCTGTTTATTGTGGTGACAAGGTTTAGGTCCCTAGAGTGTGTAGCTCGGAAGAATTGGGATTTCTTTAGGTGTAGCATGTCCAACAGCTCTGGGTTTGACATAGCTTTATATGTTAGGCAGAGATCTCGGAGTAGGCGATATGCTACAGAGTAAAGCTGGAGTTTTTTGAGATGGTCAGTGTAGAGCATCTGTTTGAGGCCAGTAATCCCCTTTGTGAGGTACTTCTGTGTTATTTCCAGCTGCTGCAGATGTCTTGTGAGGTACATTCCAAAAGGGGCATTGTACTCTATAATGGGTCTAATGAATGCTGAGTAGAGGGGAACAATGACCTCTTTTTTTCCTGGATGAGAACCCTTTTGTGATGAGGTGTGCCACATAGAAGGATTTCCTGACTACTGTGGCGATATGATTATCAAAGGAGAGACTACTGTCCACCTGGGTCCCAAGATATCTTATCACATATTCGGCATTAAGTAGACTGCCATTTATGTGGTAGTTCATGGGTAAAGGGTTTTTACCAAAGGGGATGACAATGCACTTTTTGGCATTGAGCTTGCGGCCATGGCTTTGACACCAGGCATCTGTCTCAGTGAGGCTCTTCTGTAGGATGCCACATCATTTGGGGGCTCAACTATGGCTCCTAGTTTACAGTCATCTATGAACTTTGTTAGTCAGAGGCCTTCTGTGTTAGCCTGTACTTCAGAGAAGTAGATATCAAACAGGAGAGGTCCCAGGACTAAACCCTGTGGTACTCCACTTGTCACTGGTTTGAAATCAGATTTGGAGTCTGCAACTTTTACAGTGTGGGTTCTGTCAGTGAGCCAGTTGGCAACCCATCTTGTGACATAGGGATTTATACCTAGTTTAGTGAGTTTAGCTATAATTCCAGAATGGTGGATGATGTCAAAAGCCTTGGCGAGGTCAAGATAGGCTGTGTGAACCACCTTACCCTTGTCTGCGGCTTTGGCGACTGCCTCAAAGAAGTAAATCAGGTTCAGAAGGCATGATCTGCCTTTCACAAACCCGAACTGAGTGTGATCCAGAGTTTGGAGGTTACCAATGTCTTTGTTTATGACTTCCATGATGATATGTTCCATGGCCTTGCAGACCAGGTTCGTCAGGCTAATAGGGCGATAGTTCCCAGGATCTGTGGTGGCTCCCCCTTTGTGGAGTGGGCTAACTGTTGCTGTGCACCATTCAATGGGCACAAAGCCTGATGTGAGACTATGATTGAACATGGTGCTTAGGTAGGGAGCCAGTTTGTTCTGAAGTTTGTGTAAAACGTAGTCTGGGATGTTGTCTGGTCCCATGGATGCTGTGTTTTTGGTTTTAAAGAGTGCAGCTTTTACCTGCATGGATGTGATTACAGGGACTCTGCATTCTTCCTGAATAGATATGGGCCCTTTGGGGGGTAAAGTTAGCACTGAACCTATCTGACAGGATATTGGCAATATCAGTTGGTTCTGTAATTTTTGTGCCGTTGTGCTGTAACTCAGAGCAGATCTGGGTGTTGCCCTTGAGATACTTGACATAGCTATAGAATGCTTTGTGGTTGCCCTTAGAATCAGTGGCAATATTGTTTTCATAGGTAGCTTTGGAGGATCTTATAAGGGATCTCAGATTCTTACTGAGGCTGACAAGGGAGCTCCTCCACTCATGGGATTTTACTCTCTTTTGCAACAGTTTCTTCCTTATGTTGTAAAGTTTGTTTATGGCAGGGGACCACCAGATTTGCTTCCTTTTTTTGGAGGATAGCGTCTTGGTTCTGTTTGGGATAGCATGATCCATGTGCTCGTGTAAGTGCTTATAGAGTGCATTTATTTAGGAGTCAGCAGTCGTAACCGTATTGTCCATGTGCATGAGTCTCATGAAGTTCACCACTTCTGTCTTAAGAAGCATGGAGTTGGCTTTGGAGAAATTTTTTACCATGGATTCCTAAATGGTGGGTGGGGGCAGGATGCGGATATCTAGGGTGATTAGCTTATGGTCGGATCTGACCAACGAGGAGTTGACTTCAGGTGTGGAACACCGGTCACTCATGCTGGTAATAACTAGGTCTAGGATATTGTTGCTCCTGGTGGGGATGTGGATAGGTGGATCCAGGGCATTGGAATTTATGAATTCCAGAAAGCATTGAGCGAAGAAGTTGGTACATGAGTAGTTTTCCCAGTTAATGGTGGGGTAGTTGAAATTGCCCATTATTAAGGTGTTTGCTTGAACCCTAATATTTTCCAGTATATCAAGAAAAGAGGAGTGGGAGTCCTGGGACATGGTGGAGGATCTGTAGCAAGCTACAATTTGGATTGCAGTTTTGCCCTGATTTAGTTGCAGTTGGATAACCTCAGATGCATTATGCTGCGCAATTAGCCTGGAGGTGTGGATATCCTTAATGAATATGGACACACCTCCGCCTTTGGTGTTCTGATCCAGGTGAGATGGCCAAAAAGTATAGTATGAGTTATAGCCTAGTAATGCAGGGGTGCTCTCTAGAGCCTTGTACCAAGTCTTAGTCACTGCACAGATATCGATGTTCTCCATTTTAAGGAGTGCCTCGAGTGAGTGCATTTTGAGATTTAGACTTCTAGCATTGAGTAGCACTACCCTCAGTTTTTGCTTGCCTGTTCCTGTCACGGTGGTGAATTTGTCATTTGAACCTTGCCTAAAAAAGGCACTATAGGGGTGGCAAGACCCTTAACCAATATCTGGAATCCCAGGGGCAACAGGTGCAGGCCATCTCTGGCAAAGCATCGTGGTTTGTTGACCATGTCATCCCAGGCAGACAGATACTGGATCCCCTTAGAATGACACCAGATTCTTAGCCAATTGTTGAAGTCAGTCATTTTGTCCTTGTACTGCGGTATCATTCTGGAGGTCTCTCTTCATGTAGTCCAGGGCGGTATGTCTCAGGTCGTTCACACCAACCTATACGAGTGGATGGGAGATCGTAGGTTTACCCCGGGGGTCATCTCTGTGTCACTACTAGACAGAGGCACAGTAAACTAAACCCTAAAAGGGCATAGTATTCTCATCCTAAGGGGTGGTGAAAGCCACACACACTCTGGCTAGGCTTATAAATGCCCTAGGGCAGAAAGCCTAGTATGAACCTATGAACCTATGAACATGGACAATAACAGAGTCATATTTGTGCTTGTCGTGGAGTGACCTGAGTGTGTGGGTTATGTGGCAGATCCTGGCACCCGACAGGCAGCTGACAGTAACCTTCTACTTGTTTAGTCTGGTGAGTGGGACATCAGTGTGCCTGACTATAGAGTCACCTATGACTAGTGTGTTAGGTACGTTGTTTTGCCTCATGGGCTGTGGTTTATTGGCACACTGAGTCTGTGGGCTGTTTGCCATTTGGGTTGTGTTGGGGGCGGAGGTTGCTTGCGTTTCTGCTTTGGAGGTCTCTGTTGCTTGAGTAGATTATTATTGAGAACCACTGCTAATGTTTTTGTGTTTCTATGTGGATTTTGGTGGTGCAAGTTTAGTGGGACTATGTGATGAGTGTGGTGTGGTGCAAGTGTTTACCTTCTCCTCTTGACTGTCAAGTTCAGTCTTGGTTGGTGAAAAACTTACAAGTGCTCTTGCAGTTTTCAGATCTTTAGCCAGAGCCAACATCAGCACTGCCTTTATTGCCTGGGGAAAAGCATAGCAGGAAGCAGTATCAATATTGCCCCTACTTCAGCCTAGCCACCCAAAGGAGATGAAGACAGAAGCTTAAGGTCTATATCAGCTGATATAAGATGGCAGCTGTGGCATGTGATTAGCACTGGGACCAACAGGAAGATCCATCAATAGTCCTAGAGTGGCAGTGGACTAGTAGAAGGTAAGGGATTAGAGGACAGACATCAGTTAATGCTTTCTCTTGAAAAGTTGTCAGACCTCTCCAAATATGAGATAATGCAGGATCTGGGGGGACTTATCATGGCTTCTACAGTGGGCTTTACCTTGGCTAACTATAATTTTATTTGCAGCAATGCTATGGCTATGACTTAGGCT
>NC_056743.1:1300227561-1300285874 GCF_019279795.1 Protopterus annectens | reverse complement strand
TGTTTATTAAGATCTTGTCAGCACCTGCAATGTGCCTAGAATTGCCCCTCCTACATTTCATGTGGAGTTACATGTACTGGCAGCATATTTAAGAATGGTTGTAAATTCATTTTTATTAGTCCTATTGCTCCTACTACTATTGGGTTTGCCTGAGTATTTCCCCACACTGCTCTCATTTATGCTTGTAAATCCTGGCATTTTATGGCTTTCTGTCTCTCTGTATGTAAGACACTGTAATCACTGGGTGTAGCAATTTCAATGATCAATACTACTTTTCTTTGTTCATGGACTACTATATCTGGTTTCTTGCATTTATTTTTTAACTGATGGTAATTAGTGATCCAATGTGATATATTTTGTGGTTCATGTTTACAGTTCTTCTCAGCTACTTCTATATTGCAGTTTTTGCACAGTACCAAATGCAACAGTATTGTCACATTATTGTTTTTCCATATACAAATCATCTAAGTGTATTATACCCAGCAATGAGATGTGCAACTGCTTCCATTTCTGATTTATAGAACCTGCAGTTATCTGTTTTTCCCACTTTTTCAATTGACTTTATAAACCAGCTTGTGCATAGTCCACTATCCTTGTCATTATTAGCCTTTCATCTTTTAGTTTAAATTCACAGCTCCAGGTTTCAGTCTGGGCTTCTGATTACTAAGTGTGTACATATTGTAATTTTTGTCCTCATGTTGCTTGAGATTTCTCTAGATACAATTGTTTCTAGCCATCTCCCTAAAACATGCCGATTGATTAGACACTTCAAGCTGTCCATATAGGTTGTATTTAGTATTGTTCATGTGCACTAGGGTACAGCTAAAAAGGGTCAGCAGTGGACACATTTAATTAATTTTTAAGACTACCTAACATTATAACTGTGTACACTTTTGAAAGTATAGCTTTCATTCAGAAGAATGAAGTAAATAATTCATTTATTCAGGAGAAGAAAGAAAGAAAGAGAAATACAGAAAGAATAAAAAAAAGAATGAAGGTGATCTGAATTTAGAAGCATTGCTGTTGAGAGTGGTGTTCTGAAAATTATCCAAAAATTTAGCAATGGGGAGTACTGGAAACATCAGTGATTAGTAATGGAGGAACATTTTCTCCAGGTGCAGGTAATAATTTTTGAGTATTTCCTTTAACACTTAGTACTGGTTTGAATGTCATCAAAAAGTGTACATTTGCATTCTCCTGTTTCCAGACATTTCTGAGCTCTTTGTAACAGTGCAGGGTCAGGATGGAACAGAGAGACATTACTGAGATAAAGTTTCCAGATGGGATTATCATTTATTACAAAGTGTTTCTTATATGTTTGTCTTCCACTACTTATGGAAGTTGATCATGTTACTTATATATTGTTTTGCTGATAACCCTTGTATGCTCCTATGACACCATTCTTCCAGTGTATATATATTTTCTTTACTACTTTCCAATTCTGTATTTTGTACTTTTTTTTCTGTTGTTGCATACCCATGGATGAGTCATGGTTGAAAAGGGTCTTCAGACCAGTTCACCTATCAATTATCAAATGGAAATAAAAGCATAAATCAAAATTACATTTCAGACCATGATACATTTAAGTTCATTGGTCATCCTTGATAAAGTGGTATGCTTTCATGTGCATCTCTTCAGGGGTACAACTGTATTAATAATGTATATATTTGCTCTTTGTTGACTAGATTATCACTCAAGCTAAAATTCATTTTTGGTAGAGCCCAACAAGAAAATGCACTAAGTAATCTTAAAATTCATCAGTGCATGCAGAATGCCATGGATATTTGAAAGAGACAGTCAAATATAATGAAGTGCCATTGCAGTTATAAAGATATGTAGTACAGGAAGGCATAAACTGAAGCAATATTGATTCTGTAATAAATTTACAGGAATGCACTGAGCGAAAACAATTTACTAAAAACTTGACTAGGAAGTACTCTACAAAATAGATTAAAGAAAATGCCTAGCATTATACAAGTTGGGAAACTAGGTTGAGATAAAATGGGTGCAGGGCCTTAAACACAGAATAAATATGCTTCAGTGTTCTTTAAAGCATTGCTTGTAATGTCTTATCCTGAAATTCATCAAACAGCTGACTCAGACCTACCTGTGAACATTATGAATTTTTGCATTTTGCAAACTTCAAAGATCAGTGACTGGTCACTGAGGCATCCCTTTGGGATACTTTAAACTCTGATGGTATTGGGTAGCAAGTAGAGTATGGATTCAGGTTAATAGGGTTCATAGGTAATAGGTAATTACTAGGCTAATGACCACACAGAGTCTTTTTAAGTCTAGCTATGTTTCTCAGAAATGAGAATCAGACCCTGTACCAACTGTAAGGTAAGCACCTTAACTATTATGCCAGCCCCCAACCTTAGTGGGGAGGGTTTGGCATAATGGCCAAGGTCCTTACCTCACAGATACAAGGTGAAGGGTTTTATTCCGACCTCTGTTTGCTGGCTAAGCTTGTAATAGTTGGCAAACTGATAGCTTAGTATTTATTTATGAACCTTAGCATGCTTCTTCTTCCAGAGGTTTGCTTAACCCAGATGATTAAAGTGTGATGTTCTATACTAATTCATAAAGGTTGATCTGATAGTGAAAAACAATCAATGATTATGCTTCAGTTTATGCTAAAACCCCCTGTGACTATAGTTTTAGCTTTAAAATGGTCAGTGAGCTACCAAACAGCATTTTCAGATTGCTTTAAGGCAAAATCAGGAAGGCTTTAGATCCATAGACTTTTAGTGACTTATTCTTTACAACCAGTATTTTGATTGCAAGCATTTTATGACAACATTCACTCTTGGTTGATGAAAAGAAGCAAAGGAGAAGGTGAATATATTTGGGCTAGGGCAGTAACATTATCTGTGCCTTTAGTTATCTCATCATCTCTAAATAGCCTGTAGCCTGACTGAGTGTGCAACTTCTAAATCAGGTTATGTGGCTTTTCAGCAAGGCCGTTGAAATAGATAGGGAACTATTAACTGATTAATCAATTTATTTATTTGGTTGTTTTCTTTGTTGAGCAGGAAAGTTCAACTGGGCAGCGCCCATTTTCAGACGAGGTCCGAGCAGAAAAGCTACATCACAGTACATTTATATTAACAACTGAATTTCAGACAGTTCTCAGAAAAATAGTTGCATTTCTAATAAAAAATACAAAGCAGGTATATACAAGTATTTACATCAACAGTTGTAAGTCTGTACAATTGTTGGAGATGTAAAACTTTGCAGGAAGTAAATGGATTAATACTGCAGAAGGGAAAACGTAAAGAAGTTTAGTGTTCTTATATTTTAGTAAAGAAAGGTTTGCAACTAATTCATGATATGTAATGAAATAAGTTGTAAAATTATGTAGGAAATGAGATTGCAGTATTGCATAGGTTTGTAAAAAGTTCAAGAGATATAATGAAGTAAGTTATACATTTATGTAGGAGGGGAGATATTAGTATTGTATAGGAGGATAGTGGCAATAACATGTGATTGAGAGAGCATGGTATAGGATTAATTATATTTAGGCTACCTGTTCCAAACTGGTATATCTAGAATGTTTATCACTTAGGTGTACAGGGGATGCATGACAGGGGTAGAGAGGTGGATGGGAGAAAAAGAGCAAGATGAGAAGTGTTATTTAAGGGGGGTGCAAAGGGTTGTATTAATTTAAATGCAGGAGGGATAGCTGTTAGGGATATAATAATTCAAGTAGAGGAGGGCAAAAAGTTTGTGATAAACTTTCACTAGAGGTCTCAACAATGATAGAGGAAAGAACTTGACTGAATACCATTTTATTCAGAACTTTAAATAATGTTTGGAAGTTTTAGTCTAGCAGTAAACATTATCAGTGCTATCAAGCATTGTGTAACTAGCTAACAATATCATTAAAAGGTAAACAATTGAATGCTGCCAGCATGCAAGTCTACTAACCCAGTGGTTTGAAATTACAAATCCACAAAGCTGTCTCTGTGTGAGATATTCCAAGTTTAGATACCAAGCTTCAGAAAAAAAACAGAGAGGTCACACAGTTCCTTGGTTAGGAAGCAGTACAGGGGCACTTTGATGTATGATTTGCCAACAACTTTCTTGTGCTTTGGCAGGGAAAAACAAGGTACCTGTCTTAAACAGTCAGATATAGTAAGGTTATTTACTTACGTGCTACAGCAGAAATGTTGTATTTAAACAAGCTCACATGACTTGACAAGCACCACTAACAAGGCAGCAAATAAACTTTAGGATTTGCAGAATTAATGACCATCAAGCAGAGATAACCATGCAGACATCAAGCACAAAGATTCCTGAAAACTGGGGCTGACAAGGAAGCATCACAGAAAGACTCCAGTCAGATTAACAGCAAAACATTAGCTGAAAAAAGTTATAAAATAATGACAGGCAGTTGTAGATAAAGTGGCTGCTACTGACGTATTTTTGAGTTCCTCGATTAATAATAAGAACTACCAAATGAATCATGAAAGATAGGATTTCCTCACTGAACCAGATAAGTTCAGTATACCTTTTCAAAAATAAGATACATGCACGTGTGTGTGTGTGTGTGTGTGTGTGTGTGTGTGTGTGTGTGTGTGTGTGTGTGTGTGTTTGGGTGGAGGGGAGTCAATGAAGGTTGGCATCTTTGTTTAAGAGGGGCCACGCATAATGCAACAGCTGCGAGCCACAGAAAGTTCATTTATTTATTTTATTTATTGCATTTGTTTACTGGGAAAGTCCGAGTGGGCTGCATTAGCCCCCTTTCAATGGAGGCCAAGGAAGAAAAGCTCCAAGATGTAGAAAATTAAATTATGAATTTCTTTTTACAGTAATTATAGTAAAACAATGTAGTGACATGTATAATAGTGGACATTCACATGTACAATTCACTTACATGATTCTAAGTTGCTTAGACTGTAAAGCATGATATATTTGATAAAAGCACTTTAACGGAAAGCAGTGTTGTTTACATATCTGGAGTAAGTATCAACCATATGTAGTCGGCTAAGACAGTTTGGTGATGAAAACAGAAATGATGTATTTTAATTCTTCAGCTGCTAAGTTTAATAATGCAGTTAAAAGAAGGAATAGAGAAGGGGGAAAGAGTAAAGTACACAGCAGTTGAAATTTGTAAATAAGTTGCACAAAACGACAGTTCAATTTCTGCAGTAGTTAATTAGACTGGCACAAACAATACCATGAGTCAAGTTGCAGAGCTACCACTGAAAATTGTTAAGCATCAGTGGAGTCACACTGTTTTAAATAAAACATGAGAGACACAAGAAGGGGGAATAAATAGTTTTGCAAGTACATAAAGAATCAAAGAAGGACAAAGTGGCAATCGTTAAACTTAAAATACTCTTGTGGATGAGCAGAAAAGGATGCTGAAAAAGCAACAATATAAAATGAATATATTATTTCTGTATTTACAGACAAGAAAAGAGATTAATCATATGCAGTCACGAGGTGGACAGGAAAATGTATCAATATCAGTTCTGTGACTGAAGAAGTTATCATGGAGGAACCGCAAAAGCTTTTGGTAGACAAGGCTATAGGAGTTGTTGGATTCCACCTTAGAATGAGAACTGATCACTGAAGTAAGGTAAGGTTCCTTAGGGATGGAGAGAGAGAGAGAGAGAGGCATGATTCCTCTTTTCAAAACTGGAAGGAAGACAAATTCTGAAACCCATTCACCTTCTATTTTGAACTTGAGAAACTCTGATGCATCTAGAAGGCAGTGGGCTCTTGATCAGTAAGGTGATGCTAGACAAACGTGCAAGACTATTCCACACATTAATAAAAAGGGAGGCATGCTGCTTGCCTTACCATCCATTTTTATTAATGTCTGTCGTACTTTGGCTTTGTGGCTTTCTTCCAAAATGGCAGACTGGTTTCCGATAGTATTTTAAATACATCCTTCGCACTGTTATGGCTAGTCATTTCTAAAATTCACTTACTCAATCAAACTAGCTAGCTTTTATAAATTGATTTATAACAATTCTTACAAAACGAGGAAGTGTATTTTATTTTAATATTTTACACCACATCCCAAAACGTGTAATAAGGAAGTGATCTGGAAATGGTTCTTGTAGGAATATATTAAAGTGTTGCTATAATATAGTTTGTATTTTTTCTGTGGAGAATGGGATTTTAGCTAGCCTGATTAATGTAATTCTGGAAAAGAATGACTGCAACAGCTTGAAGGGTGGATATAACATGCTGTCATAAACATGTTACTCTCCATGAAGGGTATAAAGGTAAAGAATCACAGATATTAATAAAAGCAAATATTATAGAAGATAAGTGTGCCTTCTTTTCTAGTTTGATGTGTGGAATAATTCTTGGCTGAATACACAAGGAAAAAAAAATCATAAAAAGGTAGTGAAAATCTAAAAACGTTCTCTGATTAGATAACTCATGTCATATGCTAGAAATGGAGCTGCAGATGGGGCACAGTAGTACTCAAAAAGTTAGTGAACAGATTAGACATCTGTGGAATAGGTCACAGGGTGGAAACAGCAGCTATTTATTTGTTATCTGGATAAGTGTAGTGGTCCAGAGACCCTTTTTTAAATATTATATACTGTGGTGGTAGTGCTGCAGTAGCGTTGTCGCCTCACAGTTAGACGTTGCCCGTTCGATTCTCATTTAGAGCATCTTCTGTGTGGCGACATACATGACTGGGTGTTCCTTCACTGAAGGTTGTGCATTAGGCCCGGCAAGCCAGTATGTAAAAATCTACTGCCAATCATTAGCAGACCGGAGTTCCGCTGTGGCGACCCCTAACCGGGAAAAGCTGAAAGACACAAACAAATTAATATATAGATATTTTGTGTTATAGAGTAACACTATCAACATTATATTGTACAAAGTTTAAAACAAACTTTCAATCATGACTCACAATCATTTGTACATTTGTACATTTGTATACTTCATACCTTTTTACAGTCCTACATTATGCACCTCCTTTCTGTACATTTATTAAGTGTTCCTTGCTTCTCTAACCTTAAAGCTACAGTATATTCAACACTAAGGTTTTCTAATGCTTTGTAAATAATTAAGCTAAAGTACAAGTGACTGTGCATACATTTAATAATTACAACTGCTATAAGTGTCTTTGTATATATCAGGTATTCAAAATACATATGTACGATACACACACACAGACACACACATATATATATATATATATATATATATATAGAGAGAGAGAGAGACAGAGAGACAAAGAATAACAGTATTATGATAAGGCCCAAGTAATACAAGATGACTACTAGGTGAGCTTGTTGTATGGTACCAAGTGTTTGTTATATTACTACTCATGAACATTAAGAAAATTATACTTGTATAGGTCTTTACATGCCGGGAAGTCTTGTCTCCGAAAGTGACATATGAAACATTTTCTAACATCATTAGGTGGGTTATTCCAAGCAGTAGAGGCTAATTTGGAAAATGCTTTCTCTCCTTAGGCGAGATGGAAAGATGGCCTCATGAAGAGGATAACTTGTTTGTTTTTAGGTAGAAAGTAAGGTTCTGAGTACTGAGGTTAACTTTAAGCTGTGGACAGTAATTTAAGAAAAGAAGTTTGAAGAGGAAATTGAGTTTATCAGGACAGACACTGTAACAATAAAGAAAAAACATTTAGCCTTTGAAAGTTGGAGGTAGTTATGCTGTCTGTTGCTGGATAGGCTGATAAACCTGCAAATTGTAATATGTTCATAGGTTCATAGATACATACTCGAGTACTGATGTATGAGGATCTTAAAAAGCCTAGTCTTATATTCCCATGGTAGTTTTTAGATGATATATTTTGCATACAAATTACACAGAGATGGGATGAACAAGGACATTTTGGGACATTTACATGTTTCCCCTATCCTTGAGAAACAGTGGTGCTTAACCTGGAGTTAATTTCTGGTTATCCACCCATTCATCGAAATTATGTTTGAATAAAGTAAGAGAAGTGCTTTGCTTTATGTGGGGTGGACGATAGTTCCGTAGAAGCAGTGTTCTCTGTGATACATACCTGTCCCTCTAACATGTTCTATTTATTTTGCAAAAGAGATTGAGATCCATTAAGTAGGTTTTTATGATATCATTGGACTTGCAAATGTGTAAAAAATCTGACAAAATAGGGGGTCTTTTGAAGATCTATATGCAAGGCAGGGGTTGCCTTTCAGCAGCATGTACAGAAAAGACAGACAAGACTGTGAGATGGTTTGCACTGATGCTATGATTTGGGCCCTTCACCTTTAATGAGAAAATCATTGAGGACATTCCAGCTGTGACAAATGTTTGGACAGGTGCATACTGAAAGTGACATTATACTCCGTGATAAGCCTAATGAGTGCCGAGTAGGGTGGAACAATTACATCCCTGGACCTGGACGCAATACTTTTAGATATAAGCTATATAATAAAAAAGACATCCTTACAACAGTGGATATGTGGTGATCAAAGCACAGTTCTTTGTTGACATAACTATGGGATCAGTTTTTACCAATGTGATAGTTACAAGGGGAGTCATGCATGCTGAAGGATGTAATTAAGCATTTCATGGCAAAGTTTAAGCCCATGGTTTTGACTTCAGCTATTGGTTTGGGAAAGGCCATCTTGGAGGATTTTGGAGACCTGTGGTAAGTTTATGATCACACCAAATGTGCTGTTATCGGCAGATCAGGTCAGCCACAAAGCCTTAATATTAGCTTTGACATGTAAGAAGTACATGCCAAACAGAAGTGGTCAAGGACTGAAACATAATACACACTGCTAAGTGACGGGTCTTTTGGAGGAGGTGGAGTCACCCTCCCTATCTTCCTGGATTCTATTTGTGAGCCAGATTGCTATCCAACAAGTTGCACAGGGGATTGACGTTTAGCTGGGAGCGTTTATCTGTGATACGTGAGAGTGGGATCATGTGGAATACCTTTCAAGTTCTAGATATGTAATGTGCACTGTTCTGCCCTTGCCCATTACGTTACTCACTTTTTGATGTAGTTAGCCAGGTTAAGTGGGCAGAACCTGCCCTTGACGAATCTGGGTTAGACGGAGAGTCTGTAGGCTACATATATCCTCATTTTTAAATTCCATAATGATCCTTTCCATAGCCTTACAGATATGACTGGCCAGGCTTATAGGTCTGTAATTACCCAGGTCCATTGAAGCCCATTTTCGTGTAAGGGGATGACTGTTGATTTCTTCCATTCATCCATCATGAACCCTGCTGTGAGGCTGATACTGAATAGCTTCTGTTGGGTATAAGAGAATTCATGTTTCAGAATGACCAATAAGCAGTCTCATATGTTATCTGACCCCATAGATGTAGTGTTCCTGGACTTAGCACCTTGAGAATGTGTTCTTGGCAGATATGAGAAAATTTGAAGGGGGTGTAAGTGTAGATATGTGATTTAAGAATAGTGTAGGGGAGAATGCAGTAAAGTGAGAGCCAAAAGTTTCTGCTATTAAATTGGCTATGTCCTCTGGGTTTGAGTATGTGATATAATTTACTAATAGCTCTGCACAGTGTTGGGCATGGTTTCTGAGATTTCTAATATAATTAAAAAAGGCTTTGTGGTTATCCTTCATCTGGATGGCTGTTTTTTTTTCTTCATATCTGAGTTTGGTTGATTGATCAGGATCCAGACTTCTTTGTTTAGTTTAATATAGAGCATGTTATGGTCAAATGGGGCTCTAGGCAGGGTAATGGATTGCCCCCCCCCCCCCCCCCCACACACACACACACACACAGCCAGTCCAGTTTTCCATTACTTGTTTTTTTCTCCCAACTTACCATAAATACTGGTCAAACCTGACAGTGTGCATGCTATTTTTCATTACTTCTACAATGATTACAGATATTTTGATTTAATTTTAAACTTTTATTTCAAATTTTATAGCACAGCACTGATAGCTATTTGTTAAACAAAACAAAACAATCTCACAATGAAAACAGACAGCATGAACAGTAAACTTCTCTGCCCATGAAAGTCAAATTTATTGAAACAGCATTGAAACTCACATTCAAAGACAATACATCTGGCCAGTGGTGGATTAAGTTTACCTTTAGGCTGTTTTCAAATCATAGGCCCTTGCTCACATTTTTTGGACCATGCATACATGTGTTCTTTGATTCACCTTCCTGATTGCATTAAATTATATTCCTTATTAGTTCAAGCTGTTCAAAGCTGCAGTGCTCTGCTGTGATATTGGAAAAAGATATGTGCTTATTTTCAACTGTTTCTGCACTTCTGTTTTATGTATATCTGTGTAATCTGTGCAACTGTTTTTAGTCTCATTTTTTGTCTGTTAGAGCAGAATATCTGTTACTATTTGTGACCTTTTGAGCTTGTAGTGAAATCTTTTGTCTGGAGAGGCCTAGCTGTTTTCTTTGTGCAGAATTAATCAGTCTAGTTTGATCTAGCTAAAAGCATTCCTGCAACACTGTTATTTTGATTGGATAAGTGGGCTGTTTTCTGTTTCTCTGCCTTTAATAGCCAGTGTTTTAAACCAGTTGTACTTCTTTGCTCAAGCTGTTCAAAGCTGCAGTGCTCTGCTGTGATATTGGAAAATGATAAGTGCTTATTTTCAACTGTTTCTGCACTTCTGTTTTATTGTATATCTGTGTAATCTGTGCAACTGTTTTTTTTTTGTCCCACCCACCCCCCAGCTGCTGTAGTGGTCTTAAGTCTTGGTAGCTTTGAGTTGCCTGCCTCTTGTATAAAGTTGATACTGGACACTCCCCCCAGTCACATTACATCAGCTCATGCTACTGTTTATAGTGAGAATTTAGTAAAAGCCCAACCCTTTACCTTCGAACCTTGAATTATCTCATTATTTTCTGTCTCTTCACTGTCTACTAAAAAAAAAAAAATAAAAAAAAAAATAAAACTGCACCTCTTTCTACTTAATTTTGCTGCTTAGATGTTCAACTGCATTTATTTTGCAGTATTTATTACTGCTTGTTGGTAGCCTCACTAAATTGATGACAGTATTCTACTGAATCACTGCTTTATTTGTGCTGTCTGTTACTGCTGTGATTCATGAGCTACTGTTTCAAAGCAATCCACTGATTAACTACATTTCATTTCTGTCTACTGCAATTCATTACTGTTTAACTGCATTTTACTGCATTTCATTGCTGTTAAACTGTATTTTTCATACTTCGAGTTCAATTCGACTATAAGTGATTAATCTGTGCTTCATTGTGAGCTTTTTCTTACTGAGTTCTTAACCTTAAAATTGAGTAACATAGTCTAAATAAAGCTCTGCGGCATCTAGAGCTTCAGCTGCATGGTTTTAACCCTTTTTGAGGTATTCCAGCTACAAGTTTTCCCTTAGTAGCACTTGTGTTATCATCTAGTAGTACTACTCATAGACCTTCCTCCCTTTACCCTCTTAGCTCTTTCAGTTTCTGACAAATATGGATAGACAATTTTTTACATTTTCTCCTGCCAGTCTGGTCGATATGTTGTGGACACCGACAACCCTCTACTACTAGCACCTAGGAACACAATTTGTCAGAGATGCAAATACATCAAGCACCTAGTGTCATTGCTCTCTCCAACACAAACCCATATATCTGGCACTGAGAAGGTTGGCAACATGAACACCACACCTCAAACACCACCCACACCTACACAACACACTCCCACATATGTGGAGGCCCTCAACAAAAGCATACCCAAACAAAAGAGACTTCCAAGGCATAAATGCATGCAAACTCCACTGCCCAGCACACCACACATAGTCCCCACACCTGTGTCTGACAACCACTAAGGTCTAAACATAAAGCCAACATATTAGTCATAGGAGATTACATTGTGAGATACATAGATGTTCCCTCTACCAGGCTGGATAAGAAGAAAGTCATGGTTAGTTTTTTGTTGGGTGCCACAATCCATCATATCACCAATGCACTGAAGTCTCTCAACAGGTACTGCTTTGACTCTGTCATAGTCCATGTTGGAGTGAATAACTTGAGACATACCTCCTTGGACTATATGAAGAGAGACATGATTGAGCTCACTGAATATGTGTCCCAGGGAGGTATGTCCCTAGCCTTAAGCAGCATTCTACCATCACCCAGAAAGATACCTCAATACAAACAGAAAATGATTGATTTTCCTAAGGTTTGAATATACTGGGGAAATATGCTAACTGTGTTCTAGGAGATATTACTTCAGGCATTTTTTAATATCGGAGTTTTTAGATAGCTTTGTTTGGAAAGAATTTTTTAACTTGTAAAAATTTGTGAAGCAGTTTGATTATTCATGTACTAATTAGAATGAAAAAAGTACCAGTATCTATGGTTATTGAATTAATTGACATCTCATTTTTGTAACTGGTTAATTAACTAATTTATTTTGGCGCCTAAAATGCTTTTTATTGTTCCACCTTTGAGGCTCTCATGGTTCTGATGAAATCTGTTTGCGGCAGATGAAAGCGCTTAACCATCTCTGTTTGTAAGTTATATATCTTGTGTCGTACTGCTGTGGATTAATAAAATCGTCCGCTATTAACTGTGTGAGCAGCGTTTTTCTGGGCAACGTGGTCATCCTGCTGATACTTTTTGGTCTATCTGCTTTTTGTACGTTCTTTGATTTTAACAACTGGCTTAGTTTCTGGTGTCATTCAAAGGGGATCCAGTACCTGACAGCCTGGGATGACATGATTGACAAGCCACGATGCTTTGCCAGAGATGGCCTGCATCTGTCACCCTTGGGCTTCAGGCCCCTGGCAAAGGCTCTTGCCTCCCCCATAGTGCCTTTTTTAGGCAATGCCATGAGGTCAAAACTGCCAACATGAAAATTTCATCAAAACGTAAATTAAAGGTCATGCTGGTAAACACTAGGAGTCTAAACATGAAACTGCACTCAATGCAAGCATTCTTAACCCTGGAAGAAGCTGACATTTGTGCAGTCACAGAAACCTGTTTCAAAGCTGTGAAGAGCACCTCAGCCATACCAGGTTACTCATCCTATCATTCATTCAGACCCCAAGCCATGGGCAGCAAAAGAAAAGGAGGTGGAGTTGCAATATATATAAAATACATACACACCTCTAGGCTGGCCAAACAGTATGATGCATAGGAAATACTCCAGGTGCAGATAACAACTGAAAAGACCACTATTCAAATCATAGCTAGCTACAGGCCTCCAGCTCTGACTCAAGATGCCCACTCCACCTATCTGGACCTCTTCATATCTATCAAGATTCAAACCTTTACACTGATCCTGGCCAATTTTAAGTATCCAACCATAGATTGGAAGAAATACACATGCCAAAATACAAATGCCCAGAGATTCCTTGATTTTGTCAATGAAAATGCCTTGGACCAGTTGGTTGACACCCTCCAAGAGGTGAAAATATCTTGGACTTGGTATTAACCAACATGAGTAACCACTGCATCATCCCTACAGTGGCATCATCCCTGGTAAGATCTGACCACAAAGCAGTCACTTTCAAAGTTACCATCTCCCCCATCCCCCCAGCTAGAGTCAAACAAAAAAACTTCTCCAAAGCTGATTACAGTCTCTTGAGAGAAAAAAAGTTTGATCCTACAAGCTTCTCAAACTCTCTAAAATCCATAAATTGGAACTGCCTAAAAACTTTATCTCTAGACAACGCAGTTGCCCACTTCAACTCAATTTTCATACAGATACTTGATTCTCATGCACCCTTAAGGTCTAAGAGAATTAAAACTAAAACAGCCCCCTGGCTGTCCAAAAACACACTAGCATCCATGCGACACAGAGACAAAGTCTGGGCATATTACCAGAAAAACAAATCCCCCCTAGTCGAAAAAGAATATAAAACTCTCCGAAACAGGGTAAAAAAACTTATAATTTCCGATCGACAAAACTACTTCTCCACACTCCAAAATAGCAGCAAATCTAACCCTCAGAAATTCTGGAAAGGTATCTCTACTCTTCTCAACCCTAGTAAACAAAACACCCCCACCCCAGACCCAAACGCTCCTGACCTAGATCTGGCTACACAATTTAATTATTTCTTCATTAAATCCATTTCCAAATTAACATCATCCTTCTCTAACACCACTACACTCTCAAATATTCCCCCCCCCTCTCTCCCCAGTACTCCACCCACCACAACCTCAACCCCACATCTCCACTTACCAACTTTTCTCCCTCCACTTTTTCTCCTCCTCTAACTACTTCATCAACTGCATCTGCCCCTAACTCACCCCCCCCTGCACACTCTCCCTCTTTCTCATTTAAACCTATACCCACTTCCACTATAAAGAAACTCCTTCTGAAACTGAAGCCATGTACTAATGCTCCTGATAACATCCCTTCCTACTTTCTTAGCATAGCTGCTGATGCACTTTCCTACCCTATTAGCATTTTAATTAACCGCTCTATCCTAGAAAGTACAGTACCCCAAATCTGGAAAAAAAGCCTACATCATCCCTTTGCACAAAGGGGTAACAATAACAATGTTACTAATTTCCGCCCCATTGCTATCCTGTCTCCCATCTCTAAAATCTTAGAAAATGTATTCATCTTCAACTCCTTCCTTACCTTTTAGAAAATCACCTACTAACTCCCACCCAACATGGTTTCAGACCTAATCACAGTACTATGACTGCCCTCCTCTCCTTCCTTCAAACTATTAACAAAGCACGTGACTCTGGCCAAATTGTTTCTACCATACTACTTGACCTCTCTAAGGCCTTTGACACTATCTCTCATAACCTGCTACTAACCAAACTCTCAGGACTTAACCTATCTCCCTCCTCATTGAACTGGTTCTCCAACTACTTATCTAACAGATATCAAGCAGTAATATGGAAAAAAGCCACTTCATCATTTCTAAATACCCCTACTGGGGTACCCCAAGGGTCCATACTGGGTCCCCTTCTCTTTAACATATTTATAAATAATTTCCACAACTCCATTCCTTTCTCAGACATCATCCAATACGCAGATGATTCCACTATTATATGCTCAGCCTCTTCTATCCCTCACTCCAAAACTGACCCAAGAAGTTTCACAACCACTGAGCAGTGGATGAAAAGAAATCATCTTGCTCTAAATGCCTCTAAAACCAAATTAATGCTATTCTCCCCCTCTAAAACTGTCTCCTTCAACACAAACATTTTCACTATCACTAGTCAAAATAATTCACCTCTGGAACTAGTGTCAGAGACCAAGCTACTGGAGGTCCAAATTGATAACCAACTCAAATTTAATTCTCACCTACAGCTAAATATCAAAAACCCACCAAAAACTTGGTATGCTGTACCGGCAAAATAAATACCTCACACCTGCTGCCAAAATCACTCTCTCTACTTCATTTCTTATCCCCTCCCTTCTCTATGGAGCCCCACTCCTAACTAATCTACAGTCCTCCCTAAAAACCCAACTTTCCTCTTGCTATAATAAAATCGCCAAGTTTGCTACCAACCACAAGTCCTCATCACACCACTGTTCCTCTCTTCACATACTAAAATGGCTAGAGCTTCCTAACTATCTCTCATACACTCAACTAACTCTTGCTCATAAACTCATTTTTAACTCCTCTCTCTGTCCCTCCCTCTCATCAGCTTTCAAAATGCACCTTCCTGATAGAATATTGAGGTCCAACAATCAAAATCTATTAGAAATCTATAAACCCACTCGTCCCCCAGGGAAAAATCTTCTATCCTTTGTCCTTGCCCGCCTTTGGAACTCTCTACCATCATCCATCCGCACCACCCCCAACCACTTCATTTTTAAAAGATCTCTTCATTCCCACCTAGTATCCAAGTGGGAATGCTCTTGCTCCCATCCCTCATAGCTAATTTACTTGCAATTGCCATCTTCCTTCTTCACCTTGATTCCTCTTGCATCTTACCTGATTATTTACTCATAACTAATATACACTATCATTTCACTTTATAGGGAAAACTGCACTAGCCCTCACCTCAAAATACTTCCTTCATAAATTTCTGTTATTTCTCAGAAACTTGTTTCAGTATTTTGAATATGGTATAAACTCAAAATTTTCATGTATTATTCTTTATAATCTATAATCTATTAATTTTATCTAAACTTCTGTCATAGTTATTTCTTCTGTGTTTATTTGAAATTGTTTGCTGGTGTCAAAATACTTTGGATTATTATATAATTTATAATGTGTTATAGTTTTTGTATAACTAGTATGAATCACGTTTTGTAACATACTTAGTTCTGGAGCTTTTCTCCCCAGGACTCCATTGAAAACGGGTTATTTGACCCAATGGACTATCCTGGTAAACCAACTGCAAATAAATAAATAAATAAATAAATAAATAAACAGCTTCACAGCCCCCTCCACAGAAACTGGCATATATGTCAAAACTTACACCAAAGTACTATATGAGCATTTATATAGCTGCATGGAAGCAGAAATACCAGAAAGGATGAAATCATCCTCCTCAAGGAAGAGTAAATCTGTCTGGTGTATATCTACAATAAATAAACTCTGTAATAAAAGGAAAGATTTGCTGTCCAGGACCAAGAAGGAACAGGTGTCTAATTGGAAGGAATCTCTCTTTAGCCTGAACAAGCAAATAAGAGCACTAGTAAAATACTCCAAAGCAAACTTCAAGTCCAAACTGGCCACCTGTACTAAAGAGAATCATAAGGCTTTTATCGTGTCTGCAATCTCAAGGGAAGCACCCAGATCTGGTCAGAACTGGTAGTCAAGGACACCACATACACAAACCCTGTAGATATAGCCAACCTGCTGGCAGACATATTCAGTAAAAACTTCACTCCTGTGTCCCCCCATCAGTGAAACAGGACATCCCCAGTACCTTCCCCCCTTCCCTTATCTCTAGAGAGCAAGTCATCACTGCCCTCTCAAAGGCAAAAAATACAGCCTTCATGGGACCAGATAACATCCCAGGCTGCATAGGTTCATAGGTAGGTACTAGGCTATTGGCCCGAGGATCTATGTAAGCCTAGCCAGCAAGGTTCCCTGGCTTACACCACCCAAGAAAGTTATTTTCCTGTGTTACTGTCGAGCAGAGACACAGAATTGATCTCTGGCGTGTATTTCCTATTTCCCATCCACTCATCAAGTTTTTTCTTGAAGAGTGCTAATGAAGAACTTTGCTTGACATAGATGGGTAGCCTGTTCCAGAGTATGGGAAGTCTCTGGGACAGGAATCTATCCCTCCAGCATGTCCTCTTTATTGTAGTGACAAGGTTTAGGTCCCTAGACCATGTAGCTCGGAGGGATTGGGATTTCTTTAGGTGTAGCATGTCTAACAGCTCTTTGTTTGACATAGCTTTATATGTTAGGCAGGTCTAATTAGAGATTTAGGGAGGAAAATCCTCTGTTATCCAATGAACCTACCAGAGGGAAAGGTGATGTTTCCGAAGTGGACCTAGATACCCTGACTGCTGCCATTGATGATTTGGAATATAATTTACTTAAACTGAAAAGGCTCCAAATGCAGAGGCAGCATTTTGAAGTCTGCCTCCAACAAAAATTATTCCTAGGGGTTTACGTGTTCTTAAGATGCCCATGTATGGAGACCAATACCCTGAATTTCTCTCGAGGTGGCAGAAATTGAATCTCAAGGTAACCTTGAGCTAGATTAAACTTTTGGTTGACTTTTTTGCTCCAGAGGAGGAGATTCTAAGAAACAATATTAAGACACAACAGACTGAGTTAATGGAGCATTTTCCGGCTGCACTCGTTAGTAGTAGAATAGATGCTGAGGTAGACACAGCTATGATCTAAGAGAGAAAACTGCTGCTACAGAAGTGCTCTAATTTAGAAAGAGACACAGCTGATTTTAAGAATGGCCATGTATTTACATCCTACATGAACTCAGGTGGGAACTTGCAGCACCATTAGGCACCCTATTCAACCAAAGCCTGAGTACTGGCTTCGCCCCAGCCAAGTGGAGGACAGCTACTGTCACCCCTTTGCACATAGGTGGAGCATCCACTGATCCAGGAAATTATAGACCCATCAGCCTAACTAGCCTGATCTGCAAGGCCATGGAATGGATTATCATGGACCTCATTAACAAGGACATTTGCAGCATCCAGACACTTGATCTGATGCAGTTTGGTTTTGTCAAGGGGAGGTCATGCCTGTTAAATTTGGTCGACTTCTTTGAGGCAGTCACCAAGGCCACAGACTAGGGAAAGATGGTGCACACCACCTACCTTGACCTGGCTAAGGCCTTCGATACTATTCCCCACTCGGGTATAATAGATAAACTCTGTTAACTAGGCATCAATCCATATGTTACCAGATGGGTAACAAACTGGCTTAATTAAAGAACCCACCAGGTTAAAATAGGGGAAGCCACCTCAAGTAGTAGACTCGTAACAAGCAGTGTACCCCAGGGATTGGTCTTAGGGCCTCTTCTGTTTGGGATATACTTCTCAGAGGTGCAGGCCAAATCTAGTGGGCTATGGCTGACCAGATTTGCAGATGATTGCAAGCTGGGTGCTGTCATCAATTACCCTAGTGATGTCGACATCCTCCAAGAGGGTCTCACCTAAATAAATAAATGGTGCCAAAAACATGGCCTCAAACTGAATGCCAAAAAATCCATCATCATCCCTTTTGGGGAGAATGATGTCCCCACAAATTATCGCATTGATAATAAGGCACTAAGCACGCAATCAATCATGAGGGACTTGGGAACCCAGGCTGATAGCAAACTGACTTTTCACCACCATATTGCCTCCGCTGTATGGAAAGTTTTCTACCTGGCCCATCTCATTAGTAAGGGTATCTCATCCAAGGATAAGTTGGTCATAACATCCCTGTATTCTTCCCTTGTAAGACTGATTATTGAATACAATGCCCCTTTCAGCATGTACCTTGCAAAGCACATGCAGCAGCTGGAGAGACCACAGAGATTCCTCACCCAGATAATCCAGGGCCTCAAACATCTACCCTAAACAGATAGGCTAAAAACCCTGTGCTTCTACCTAGTCTCCTACAGACTCCTCAGAGGTGACCTCTATCTGGCATAGAAAGCAATCTCAGACCCCGCCTTGATGGGACTGCTGCATGTCCACAAGTCAAGCTCCACTCGAGTAACCCGCACAGAAAATCTCAACCTCGTCTGTGACATCAATAGGACTTGTTGGCGGGACATATTTGTGTCCCAGAGATGCCCTCCTTCTGTTGAATAGACTCCCACTCCACGTCAAGCAGAGTACCTCATTAAACCATTTTAAGCGCAACGTGGATAACTGGATGAGGAACAGAAAATACACACCTGGGATTCCATCTATGTCCCTGCTGGACAGTGGCATAGGGTGCTGACTTGTTAGAACATGGGCTAAATTCTTGGCTAGGCTTGTAAGGGCCTCAGGGCCAATAGCCTAGTAACTTCCTATTATAATACAGCACCCCTTGTTAGACCGTGCTTTAAATTTGTAGTTTTGAACATTTTTCTAGTAAGCAATGAAACAAAATATATGAACTAATAATGACAAAACTGCCCATTACAGAACATTTTGACCACAAAAAGCCACTCAAAACTTTTGTTATTACAATCCACTAATATCTGCCAATATACACAATCTCTACAGAAGTAAAAGCCATTTCAATAATTCCACATGGAAAGATATTCGTAACTTATAATAGGTTGCTGCTGACACAACTTTACATTCTCAGCGTCTCATCTACACATTCAGTGCTTACTTCCCTTGAAGAATAAATTGCCTATGTTACATTGAAAAAAATGGTAGGTTGTAATATTGTAATAGGTAATGGCTGGCAAACTGACAACAGGTTCATAGTTATTAGGCATCTCATCCAAAGGAGGACAGACTTAGGAGTGCAGCAACCCAAACCCTACTTAAAGTGCACCTCAGTATCATATGGTGTGGGAGTAGAACCCACAGCCACTAAGCATGCTACCCATTGTGTTACTAACACTGCTTTCAACTTTTATAGCACAAATATTGTCGATCATTTGCTAAACAAAACAGGTGCACATTGAAAACGCACTTAGCATGAACAACAGTAAATTTATCTTCACCGAAACTCACAATTTATTGAAAATGCACTGAAACACAGTTCATTGAAAATGCACAGGAACTCACATTCCTTGAGCAATCTGGTAGTTGGTGTAGAGGATTCAAGCTCTTGTCTCCTGTAAACAAGGTACAGGTTTCAAACCCAAGCAAGTTAATTAACTTGTCATCCCTAACTAGGGGCATTTCACACATACACCAAGTTCTGTAACTTACTGAAGGAAGTGATGGCTTGCTTGTCTGTCTCATGGCATGGCAGCAAGCAAGTTCTCCATGTTTAAATTCCATGTGTGAAAAGAAATAGCAGTAGGAACATTTAAATCTGTATTGATGTGCATGTGTTACACTACAGACACAAAGTGCATTCTTAAAGAAGAAATAACATGCCCAGACACCCTTAAAAAAGAAACGTAATTTAAATTTTTTTAAAACAAAGAAGTTTTTGTTTTTCTTTTTTGTTTTACAAGATTTTGGTCAGTGTATTGTTATTTCATTTTATTTTAAATATTCAATTAAAAATTAAATGTTGTCATAGTCACACTGTTCAGCAGACCTCCCCAGTCAGCAAGCCTGGTCACCTAGTACTGGATCTGGCTCTCGTTTAACAGGAGTGTTTTGCATCTTAAGAGTTAGATTTATTTTTGACAGCAATGAGCTTTTTTTCTTTTATTATAGAGCTTGTTTATATTTGGATTCCACCATAGAGGTTTATTTTAGAATTTGGCATTATATTTATTTCTGAAGGGGGAACAGATGTAGCTATACAGATATTTAAATCTGCATAGAGTTTGGTGGTGAATAATTCTGTATAAGCAATGGGGTTATCAAGCTGACAGGGGATTTTAAATTTAGCTAAGTCATCACTCAGTTTTAGTTGATTAGCCTTCACATACCCCGGGATTCATGAAGCTTGGCGCAAGGCCGGTGGTAGGCTTGCGCCGACAGTGCAGCGTGAAGATGGCGCAGTAGCGCCAAATGCATATTAATGAAGGTGTGCTGCCACCACAGCCACATGCACAGGAAAGGAGCGCGAGTGCACAGGGCGTGTCGAAGTACCGGACGGAGGCGTAGAAATGCCAGTTGTCGATGTGCAACCTAAAATGCTTGCATATAACAAGTTGCAAGATAGTAATCACATCTGTCAGTGTCGGTGGATACTGAAACATATGCAAAGCATGCAAGAAAGTTCCTGCAAACACAAAATGAAGAAGCAAACACAAATGCATGGTAGGGAATAACGGGTCCTTATCCCGTGAACAAATGACATGGAAAACCGTGTGCCCATAGTCCAAAGCAGTGTAGATAGCTATATCAAGTGGAAGTGAAACGCATCATATGTTAGCGAGCCGCCAGTAGGTACGTCCAGCCCAATGGTTAGGGTCACCAGCTGACCCATAATGTGAGGGAGGGTACACAGCTGGGCAGATGTGTCCATAACAAAATACACGACAAATGTACATATCCACCGACCATATGTCCGAATCATATCCCACAGGGCATGTGATAGTCACATACAAAAGGTGTGTCCATATTTCACATACCAAATGTGACAGGAAATAGAATAAGCATGTAAACGAAACAGAAGGAGCATATAAACAGCTACAATGATAAGGAAACATGTAGGCTGAAAGGAACAGTATTATCCGTACCATCGACTGTGGCTACATGCTGTCCAGTACAGTTGGATATGTGTACGGAATATATCCCATCCTGGACATAGGAAAAGGCGGCATCCTACCAATGATTAGAACAGTCTGACAAAATCCGCAAATCAGCGGTACAAGCCGAACTTGTCAGAGTGTGTCACAGTTGAACAGGTAGTACCCGGGTATACCAACCATGTAATGAAAGTTAAGTATAGGTGTGTACCTATGTGCGTGAGGTATAGCATGTGGAAAGCAAACATGGCTGGGTAGTCCACACAACCATGCAGGTACCTGACATATGTAGGGTATTCAATGTGTTACTCTGGCCGTGTCATGGGCCAACAACCAAAGCAGTGATGTATGGGGTGTGAGGAATATGTGTGTGTGTGGGGGGATGGGTAATGGTACAATCCTCCAAGGCAATACTGTGTCGTATGCAGAATCGGTGAACCGGAGGTGTATGACGGAGCAGTGGGTGAAGCTGAAAGAAACACAAAAGCATGTATAAACAGCTGCAATACAACCAGATGGGTTATACTGTAGAACACAATCCCACAAACATATGAATATTGAAATGTGCGATACAAATGTATAGACATGTCACCGGCACATACCCACAGATTGGTCCTGATGGAACTGGCCATAACAAATGCAACACACCTGGATGTATAATGGACTACCCAGCATCCCCTCCACATCACACAACCCGCTCCCTTACCTGAACGTCCACCAAATCCAGCCATACTTGGCCTACTGGTTTGGTGCAGCCACATCTACACATAGTGACCACTACGCATATGTAGTAGGTAGTGTCACCCTAGACAGTTGTAGGATTGCACACAATGTATCCCTTGCATGTAAAACCCCCATCACATTTTCATAACGCCAGAAGAATGGTCGGTATTCATCTTGTTTTGGTCTTGTTCAATTTTTGGGATATCCCTCATGGGATAAGTAACCTGTGTAAACATTAGAATGGAAGACACGAAGTCCAGTCCTGTAGATATCTGGACACAAGTTGGAATGTGTATTAGTAGTGCACGACACTGTCCAGCCCTAAATGGTCATGCATAACCTACTACCCAGGATCAAACACCTGCCCGTGACACACGTGTCCCGACAGGAATAAGCGAGAGAATATATTGCCCACATTCGCATAGTGGCACATGGTATAAGGGTGATGAAGGCACTGACGTAAACAGGATACCCCTGATCCACTGTGTGAGGGACAATTAATGTGTGTGTAGGTGTGACCTGACCAGCAATGGTACAATGCCAAATGTCTTGTGACCGTAGGAGATAACTATGCACCATACTGCATGTAACAGTTGCCTAAAGCAGTCATGTCAGGATAGAATAAACGTAATTCATACAAGAAACAGGCAAACAACAAAAGTGCCAAAGGTATAAGGCTCACAGCTAGGAAAAAATTAATGTTCTAAACCTGCACTGACCGTGGCTATGTGTTGGCCCAAACAATCTGGTGTCCGCAGTAGGGTTATCATCTGTCCTGCTTTGCGAGGGACAGTCCATCGTTGGACAGTTGTGTCCTGACAAAAGACATTTCAAATGGCAAATGTCCTGGGATTGTAGGACATAATTATGTCCCATATGTTATGAAATAGTAGCAGAAAATAATTATTACAGTATCTACAATACCTAAATGTTACAAGAAACAGAATAAGCAACTAAACCACTACAACAATAGGCTTTTACGTAGGCAAATAAGTAAAGTTCTGTCTGTTGTACTGACCGTGGGTATGTGTCAGCTTGTAAAATCTGATGTGTGTTCCGAAACTGTCCCATCTTGGCCATTTGAAAAGGTGCCAACCCTAGTCACCAGAATACAGCACAACCTGTACATATGACAATGTCAACGATACCAATGGTCAGAGCATTCGCACAATAACTGGCCAGACCCTTAAAAACTCACAAAGCCAGTGACCTTTGGGGGAAAGGAGTTGAATGAGAATGACTACTTACAACAATGAAGAGTAATAGACGCATTTAACTGCAGAAAATTAGTAGTATTACGAATCTGTCAACACGTTCCAAGTTAATAGTACTAATATGGTAGAAGTGTCCGTGATTGTCCCTGAGTTGTCATAGCCTTGTCCCTGTCACTGTAGACATGTGTCCCCGAGTATCATAGAGGTCCATACACAGAAGTACACCAACCAATTGTCCCATCTGTTGACAGGACTGTTGCATACCTGTAGTGAATTCATAACAGATGTCCAGAATAATATTCATTGTATGTATAAATGAATGAAATAGTCAAATGGGAAGGGAAACCACCACCCCCAACCTGCATTATGTAGTGGAACCACTCCCCGCCCTAAATTATGTAGCGCCAAGCCAATAATGTGGTCAGAGGTGCCCAAACACCTGCATCTGTAAACACAGGTAGAATGTTAAACTCTGGACTAACTCTGTCCATGTGCTAAGTCTGATCTTTGAACAGCGCCAGGGCAGTTCTAGTCACCAGTCGGCTGAGCCTAAACCCGGACCAGCACATGAACACCCTGACAATCAAACACGCGTATGTGCGAGGACTATAAGCGTAGGAGTTATGAATATCCTTGGAGTGAGTAGACTTGCAGCATGGGTCCAGAGCAGTAGGAAACAGGGAATGTCCTAATTGTAGTACTGCAGTTTTCCCAGCAGGAGAATGGATGCCTGCTGTATAAGGGAAGAGGTGAGGCGTATGTCAGAGTATGGGTATACATATAAATGAGCTGGAGCTCCAATAGTGTAGTGGTTACAGCATCCGCCCAACATAAAGGCATTCCCGGTTCAAGTACAAGGGCATTGGAATTTATGAATTCCAGAAAGCGTTGAGTGAAGGAGTTGGTACATGAGTAGTTTTCCCAGTTAATGGTGGGGTAGTTGAAATTGCCCATTATTAGGGTGTTTGGTTGAACCCTAATATTTTCCAGTATATCAAGAAAAGAGGAGTGGGAGTCCTGGGACATGGTGGAGGATCTGTAGCAAGCTACAATTTGGATTGCAGTTTTGCCCTGATTTAGTTGCAGTTGGATAACCTCGGATGCATTATGCTGCGCAATTAGCCTGGAGGTGTGGATATCCTTAATGAATATGGACACACCTCCGCCTTTGGTGTTCTGATCCAGGTGAGATGGCCAAAAAGTATGGTATAAGTTATAGCCTAGTAATGCAGGGGTGCTCTCTAGAGCCTTGTACCAAGTCTTAGTCACTGCACAGATATCGATGTTCTCCATTTTAAGGAGTGCCTCGAGTGAGTGCATTTTGAGATTTAGACTTCTAGCATTGAGTAGCACTACCCTCAGTTTTTGCTTGCCTGTTCCTGTCATGGTGGTGAATTTGTCATTTGAACCTTGCCTAAAAAAGGCACTATAGAGGCAGCAAGACCCTTAGCCAGTATCTGGAATCCCAGGGGCAACAGGTGTAGGCCATCTCTGGCAAAGCATCGTGGTTTGTTGACCATCTTGTCCCAGGCAGACAGAAACTGGATCCCCTTAGAATGACACCAAATTCTTAGCCAATTGTTGAAGTTAGTCATTTTGTCCTTGTACTGCGGTATCATTCTGGGGGGGGTCTCTCTTCATATAGTCCAGGGCGGTACGTCTCGGGTCGTTCACACCAACATGGACAATGACAGAGTCATATTTGTGCTTGTTATGGAGTGACCTGAGTGTGTGGGTTATGTGGCAGATCCTGGCACCCGACAGGCAGCTGACAGTAACCTTCTACTTGTTTAGTCTGGTGAGTGGGACATCAGTGTGCCTGACTATAGAGTCACCTATGACTAGTGTGTTAGGTATGTTGTTTTGCCTTATGGGCTGTGGTTTATTGGCACACTGAGTCTGTGGGCTGTGTGTCATTTGGGTTGTGTTGGGGGCGGATGTTGCTTGCGTTTCTGCTTTGGAGGTCTCTGTTGCTTGAGCAGATTATTATTGAGAGCCACTGCTAATGTTTTTGTGTTTCTATGTGGATTTTGGTGGTGTAGGTTTAGTGGGACTATGTGATGAGTGTGGTGTTGTGCAAGTGTTTACCTTCTCCTCTTGACTGTCAAGTTCAGTCTTGGTTGGACAGAGCTTTACCTCCAGTTTGGCTAGATAAGTGCATCCTCTCACATGTTGTGGTGTTGGGCGGTAGGAGGAGAGGGTTGTCTGTGTACATGAGGCAATTGCTACATTGCCCCAAGATGCCAGATTCATCAGACAGACAGGAGAGAACATTGGGAGCTTGGACATGCCTGAATAAAAAACTACTTTCCTCTAGACAAGTGAGGAAAGTGAGTATAAGAGCTGTTTTTCTCTAAGCAAGTGAAGAAAGTAAGTACAAAAACAGTTTTCCTCTAGGTAAAGAGGAAGGTTGAGTACTGTAGTAATTTGTAGCTTATTTAGTGCTAACAACAAAACTCTGAACAAGTGCTGACCACGAATAAGCAAATTCAAGTGCTAAAACTAAGAATCTGTAACTGGATCTTGTGGCAGGTAGGCTACCTAGTGCTTACCACTCCCACTGATAAGCTAGAATGCTTTCCTCCAACACAGAAAGGCTTGGGGGGCTCAGAAGCTTACAAACAGTCCTGGATACAGCAAATCTGTATCTGGACTAGATTAGTTACAGGAAAGGTGGGAAACAAGTGCAAATGCGGGCTTTTAAACAACAAAGTTGAAAGAGATGGAAAAACTGCCCAAACGACCTAATAAACTACAATTTCTGGGCCAGAAACCACTCTTGTGGTAGATAGGCTACCTAGTGCTTACCACTCCCACTGATAAGCTAGAAGGCTTCCCTCCAACACAGAAAAGCTTAGGGGGCTCAGAAGCTTACAAGCAGTCCTGGATACAGCAAATCTGTATCTGGACTAGACTAGTTACAGGAAAGGTGGGAAACAAGTGCGAACACGGGCTTTTAAACCAGAAGGTTGAAAGAGATAGAAAAACTGTCCAAACGGCCAATAAACTACAATTTCTGGGCCAGAAGCCACTCTTCTGGTAGATAGGCTATCTAGTGCTTACCACTCTCACTGATAAGCTAGAAGGCTTCCCTCCAACACAGAAAGGCTTATGTAAAGTAAAGGCACCTATAGCAGACTAGTGACAGTTGTACCATGGTACTGATATCTGAAGTGGACTGTATACACTGGGTACAAACCTTCCACAGTTGGCAGTGATCCATCATATCTGAACTGAGGTTGACAACAATTTACAAGAAGGTATGAAACACCAGAGACTGCACAAATACAGCATTTCCTGTTTTTACCATGCATTGCAGGGTCAGGATGGAACAGAGAGACATCACTGAGATAAAGTTTCCAGATGGGATTATCATTTATTACAAAGTGTTACTTATATGTTTGTCTTCCACTACTTATGGAAATTGCTCATGTTATTTATATATTGTTTTGCTGATAACCCTTGTATGCTCCTATGGCACCATTCTTCCAGTGTATATATATATTTTCTTTACTACTTTCCAATTCTGTATTTTGTACTTTTTTTTCTGTTGTTGCATACCCATTGGTGAGTCATGGTTGAAAAGGGTCTTCGGACCAGTCCACCTATCAATTATCAAATGGAAATAAAAACATAAATCAAACTTACATTGATAAAGTGGTATGCTTTCATGTGCATCTCTTCAGGGGTACAACTGTATTAATAATGTATATATTTGCTCTTTGTTGACTAGATTATCACTCAAGCTAAAATTCATTTTTGGTAGAGCCCAACAAGAAAATGCACTAAGTAATCTTAAAATTCATCAATGCATGCAGAATGCCATGGATATTTGAAAGAGACAGTCAAATATAATGAAGTGTCATTACTGTTGTAAAGATATGTAGTACAGGAAGGCATAAACTGAAGCAATATTGATACTGTAATAAATTTACAGGAATGCACTGAGCGAAAACAATTTACTAAAAACTTGACTAGGAAGTACTCTACAAAACAGATTAAAGAAAATGCCTAGGATTATACAAGTTGGGAAACTAGGTTGAGATAAAATGGGTGCTGGGCCTTAAACACAGAATAAATATGCTTCAGTGTTCTTTAAAGCATTGCTTGTAATGTCTTATCCTGAAATTCATCAAACAGCTGACTCAGACCTACTTGTGAACATTATGAATTTTTGCGTTTTGCAAACTTCAAAGATCATTGACTGGTCACTGAGGCATCCCTTTGGGATATTTTAAACTCTGATGGTATTGGGTAGCAAGTAGAGTATGGATTCAGGTTAATAGGGTTCATAGGCAATAGGTAATTATTAGGCTAATGACCACACAGAGTCTTTTTAAGTCTAGCTATATTTCACAGAAATGAGAATCAGACCCTGTACCAACTGTAAGGTAAGCACCTTAACTATTATGCCAGCCCCCAACCTTAGTGGGCAGGGTTTGGCATAATGGCCAAGGTCCTTACCTCACAGATACAAGGTGAAGGGTTTTATTCCGACCTCTGTTTGCTGGCTAAGCTTGTAATAGTTGGCAAACTGATAGCTTAGTATTTATTTATGAACCTTAGCATGCTTCTTCTTCCAGAGGTCTGCTTAACCCAGATGATTAAAGTGTGATGTTCTATACTAATTCATAAACGTTGATCTGATAGTGAAAAATAATCAATGATTATGCTTCAGTTTATGCTAAAACCCCCTGTGGCTATAGTTTTAGCTTTAAAATGGTCAGTGAGCTACCAAACAGCATATTCAGATTGCTTTAAGGCAAAATCAGGAAGGCTTTAGATCCAGCAGACTTTTAGTGACTTATTCTTTACAACCAGTATTTTGATTGCAAGCATTTTATGACAACATTCACTCTTGGTTGATGAAAAGAAGCAAAGGAGAAGGTGAATATATTTTGGCTAGGGCAGTAACATTATCTGTGCCTTTAGTTATCCCATCATCTCTAAATAGTCTGTAGCCTGACTGAGTGTGCAATTTCTAAATCAGGTTATATGGCTTTTCAGCAAGGCCTTTGAAATAGATAGGGAACTATTAATTGATTAATCAATTTATTTATTTGGTTGTTTTCTTTGTTGAGCAGGAAAGTTCAACTGGGCAGTGCCCATTTTCAGACGAGGTCCGAGCAGAAAAGCACTTATTAACAACTGAATTTCAGACAGTTCTCAGAAATATAGTTGCATTTCTAATAAAAAATACAAAGCAGGTATATACAAGTATTTACATCAACAGTTGTAAGTCTGTACAATTGTTGGAGATGTAAAACTTTGCAGGAAGTAAATGGATTAATACTGCAGAAGGGAAAACGTAAAGAAGTTTAGTGTTCTTATATTTTAGTAAAGAAAGGTTTGCAACTAATTCATGATATGTAATGAAATAAGTTATAAAATTATGTAGGAAATGAGATTGCAGTAGTACATAGGTTTGTAAAAAGTTCAAAAGATATAATGAAGTAAGTTATACATTTATGTAGGAGGGGAGGTATTAGTATTGTATAGGAGGATAGTGGCAATAACATATGATTGAGAGAGCATGGTATAGGATTAATTCTATTTAGGCTACCTGTTCCAAACTGGTATATCTAGAATGTTTATAACTTAGGTGTACAGGGGATGCATGACAGGGGTAGAAAGGTGGATGGGAGAAAAAGAGCAAGATGAGAAGTGTTATTTAAGGGGGGTGCAAAGGGATGTATTAATTTAAATGCAGGAGGGATAGCTGTTAGGGATATAATAATTCAAGTAGAGGAGGGCAAAAAGTTTGTGATAAACTTTCACTAGAGGTCTCAACAATGATAGAGGAAAGAACTTGACTGAATACCATTTTATTCAGAACTTTAAATAATGTTTGGAAGTTTTAGTCTAGCAGTAAACATTATCAGTGCTATCAAGCATTGTGTAACTAGCTAACAATATCATTAAAAGGTAAACAATTGAATGCTGCCAGCATGCAAGTCTACTAACCCAGTGGTTTGAAATTACAAATCCACAAAGCTGTCTCTGTGTGAGATATTCCAAGTTTAGATACCAAGCTTCAGAAAAAAAACAGAGAGGTCACACAGTTCCTTGGTTAGGAAGCAGTACAGGGGCATTATGATGTATGATTTGCCAACAACTTTCTTGTGCTTTGGCAGGGAAAAACAAGGTACCTGTCTTAAACAGTCAGATATAGTAAGGTTATTTACTTACGTGCTACAGCAGAAATGTTGTATTTAAACAAGCTCACATGACTTGACAAGCACCACTAACAAGGCAGCAAATAAACTTTAGGATTTGCAGAATTAATGACCATCAAGCAGAGATAACCATGCAGACATCAAGCACAAAGATTCCTGAAAACTGGGGCTGACAAGGAAGCATCACAGAAAGACTCCAGTCAGATTAACAGCAAAACATTAGCTGAAAAAAGTTATAAAATAATGACAGGCAGTTGTAGATAAAGTGGCTGCTACTGACGTATTTTTGAGTTCCTCGATTAATAATAAGAACTACCAAATGAATTGTGAAAGATAGGATTTCCTCACTGAACCAGATAAGTTCAGTATACCTTTTCAAAAATAAGATACATGCACGTGTGTGTGTGTGTGTGTGTGTGTGTGTGTGTGTGTGTGTGTGTGTGTGTGTGTGTGTGTGTGTGTGTGTGTTTGGGTGGAGGGGAGTCAATGAAGGTTGGCATCTTTGTTTAAGAGGGGCCACGCATAATGCAACAGCTGCGAGCCACAGAAAGTTCATTTATTTATTTTATTTATTGCATTTGTTTACTGGGAAAGTCCGAGTGGGCTGCATTAGCCCCCTTTCAATGGAGGCCAAGGAAGAAAAGCTCCAAGATGTAGAAAATTAAATTATGAATTTCTTTTTACAGTAATTATAGTAAAACAATGTAGTGACATGTATAATAGTGGACATTCACATGTACAATTCACTTACATGATTCTAAGTTGCTTAGACTGTAAAGCATGATATATTTGATAAAAGCACTTTAACAGAAAGTAGTGTTGTTTACATATCTGGAGTAAGTATCAACCATATGTAGTCGGCTAAGACAGTTTGGTGATGAAAACAGAAATGATGTATTTTAATTCTTCAGCTGCTAAGTTTAATAATGCAGTTAAAAGAAGGAATAGAGAAGGGGGAAGAGTAAAGTATACAGCAGTTGAAATTTGTAAATAAGTTGCACAAAACGACAGTTCAATTTCTGCAGTAGTTAATTAGACTGGCACAAACAATACCATGAGTCAAGTTGCAGAGCTACCACTGAAAATTGTTAGGCATCAGTGGAGTCACACTGTTTTAAATAAAACATGAGAGATACAAGAAGGGGGAATAAATAGTTTTGCAAGTACATAAAGAATCAAAGAAGGACAAAGTGGCAATCGTTAAACTTAAAATACTCTTGTGGATGAGCAGAAAAGGATGCTGAAAAAGCAACAATATAAAATGAATATATTATTTCTGTATTTACAGACAAGAAAAGAGATTAATCATATGCTGTCACGAAGTGGACAGGAAAATGTATCAATATCAGTTCTGTGACTGAAGAAGTTATCATGGAGGAACCGCAAAAGCTTTTGGTAGACAAGGCTATGGGAGTTATTGGGTTCCACCTTAGAATGAGAACTGATCACTGAAGTAAGGTAAGGTTCCTTAGGGATGGAGAGAGAGAGAGAGAGAGAGAGGCATGATTTCTCTTTTCAAAACTGGAAGGAAGACAAATTCTGAAACCCATTCACCTTCCATTTTGAACTTGAGAAACTCTGATGCATCTAGAAGGCAGTGGGCTCTTGATCAGTAAGGTGATGCTAGACAAACGTGCTAGACTATTCCACACATTAATAAAAAGGGAGGCATGCTGCTTGCCTTACCATCCATTTTTATTAATGTCTGTCGTACTTTGGCTTTGTGGCTTTCTCCCAAAATGGCAGACTGGTTTCCGATAGTATTTTAAATACATCCTTCACACTGTTATGGCTAGTCATTTCTAAAATTCACTTACTCAATCAAACTAGCTAGCTTTTATAAATTGATTTATAACAAGTCTTACAAAAAGAGGAAGTGTATTTTATTTTAATATTTTACACCACATCCCAAAACGTGCAATAAGGAAGTGATCTGGAAATGGTTCTTGTAGGAATCTGTTAAAGTGTTGCTATAATATAGTTTGTATTTTTTCTGTGGAGAATGGGATTTTAGCTAGCCTGATTAATGTAATTCTGGAAAAGAATGACTGCAACAGCTTGAAGGGTGGATATAACATGCTGTCATAAACATGTTACTCTCCATGAAGGGTATAAAGGTAAAGAATCACAGATATTAATAAAAGCAAATATTATAGAAGATAAGTGTGCCTTCTTTTCTAGTTTGATGTGTGGAATAATTCTTGGCTGAATACACAAGGAAAAAAAAATCATAAAAAGGTAGTGAAAATCTAAAAACGTTCTCTGATTAGATAACTCATGTCATATGCTAGAAATGGAGCTGCAGATGGGGCACAGTAGTACTCAAAAAGTTAGTGAACAGATTAGACATCTGTGGAATAGGTCACAGGGTGGAAACAGCAGCTATTTATTTGTTATCTGGATAAGTGTAGTGGTCCAGAGACCCTTTTTTAAATATTATATACTGTGGTGGTAGTGCTGCAGTAGCGTTGTCGCCTCACAGTTAGACGTTGCCCGTTCGATTCTCATTTAGAGCGTCTTCTGTGTGGCGACATACATGACTGGGTGTTCCTTCACTGAAGGTTGTGCATTAGGCCCAGCAAGCCAGTTCGTAAAAATCTACTGCCAATCATTAGCAGACCGGAGTTCTGCTGTGGCGACCCCTAACCGGGAAAAGCTGAAAGACACAAACAAATTAATATATAGATATTTTGTGTTATAGACTAACACTATCAACATTACATTGTACAAAGTTTAAAACAAACTTTCAATCATGACTCACAATCATTTGTACATTTGTACATTTGTATACTTCATACCTTTTTACAGTCCTACATTATGCTCCTCCTTTCTGTACATTTATTAAGTGTTCCTTGCTTCTCTAACCTTAAAGCTACAGTATATTCAACACTAAGGTTTTCTAATGCTTTGTAAATAATTAAGCTAAAGTACAAGTGACTGTGCATACATTTAATAATTACAACTGCTATAAGTGTCTTTGTATATATCAGGTATTCAAAATACATATGTATGATACACACACACACACACACACACACACACACATATATATATATATATATATATATATATATATATATATATATATATATATATATACATATATATATATATATATATATATATATATATATAGAGAGAGAGAGAGAGACAGAGAGACAAAGAATAACAGTATTATGATAAGGCCCAAGTAATACCCCACAAGATGACTACTAGGTGAGCTTGTTGTATGGTACCAAGTGTTTGTTATATTACTACTCATGAACATTAAGAAAATTATACTTGTATAGGTCTTTACATGCCGGGAAGTCTTGTCTCCGAAAGTGACATATGAAACATTTTCTAACATCATTAGGTGGGTTATTCCAAGCAGTAGAGGCTAATTTGGAAAATGCTTTCTCTCCTTAGGCGAGATGGAAAGATGGCCTCATGAAGAGGATAACTTGTTTGTTTTTAGGTAGAAAGTAAGGTTCTGAGTACTGAGTTTAAAGTTAAGCTGTGGACAGTAATTTAAGAAAAGAAGTTTGAAGAGGAAATTGAGTTTATCAGGACAGACACTGTAACAATAAAGAAAAAACGTTTAGCCTTTGAAAGTTGGAGGTAGTTATGCTGTCTGTTGCTGGATAGGCTGATAAACCTGCAAATTTTAACATGTTCATAGGTTCATAGATACATACTAGGGTACTGATGTATGAGGATCTTAAAAAGCCTAGTCTTATATTCCCATGGTAGTTTTTAGATGATATATTTTGCATACAAATTGCACAGAGATGGGATGAACAAGGATATTTTGGGACATTTACATGTTTCCCCTATCCTTGAGAGACAGGGGTACTTAACCTGGAGTTAATTTCTGGTTATCCACCCATTCATCGAAATTATGTTTGAATAAAGTAAGAGAAGTGCTTTGCTTTATGTGGAGTGGACGATAGTTCCATAGAAGCAGTGTTCTCTGTGATACATACCTGTCCCTCTAACATGTTCCATTTATTTTGCAAAAGAGATTGAGATCCATTAAGTAGGTTTTTATGATATCATTGGACTTGCAAATGTGTAAAAAATCTGACAAAATAGGGGGTCTTTTGAAGATCTATATGCAAGGCAGAGGTTGCCTTTCAGTAGCATGTACAGAAAAGACAGACAAGACTGTGAGATGGTTTGCACTGATGCTATGATTTGGGCCCTTCACCTTTAATGAGAAAATCATTGAGGACATTCCAGCTGTGACAAATGTTTGGACAGGTGCATACTGAAAGTGACATTATACTCCGTGATAAGCCTAATGAGTGCCGAGTAGAGTGGAACAATTACATCCCTGGACCTGGACGCAATACTTTTAGATATAAGCTATATAATAAAAAAGACATCCTTACAACAGTGGATATGTGGTGATCAAAGCACAGTTCTTTGTTGACATAACTATGGGATCAGTTTTTACCAATGTGATAGTTACAAGGGGAGTCATGCATGCTGAAGGATATAATTATGCATTTCATGGCAAAGTTTAAGCTCATGGTTTTGACTTCAGCTATTGGTTTGGGAAAGGCCATCTTGGAGGATTTTGGAGACCTGTGGTAAGTTTATGATCACACCAAATGTGCAGTTATTGGCAGATCAGGTCAGCCACAAAGCCTTAATATTAGCTTTGACATGTAAGAAGTAAATGCCAAACAGAAGTGGTCAAGGACTGAACCATAATACACACTGCTAAGTGACGGGTCTTTTGGAGGAGGTGGAGTCACCCTCCCTATCTTCCTGGATTCTATTTGTGAGCCAGATTGCTATCCAACAAGTTGCACAGGGGATTGATGTTTAGCTGGGAGCGTTTATCTGTGATACGTGAGAGTGGGATCATGTTGAATCCCTTTCAAGTTCTAGATATGTAATGTGCACTGTTCTGCCTTGTCCATTACTTTACTCACGTTTTGATGTAGTTAGCCAGGTTAAGTGGGCAGGACCTGCCCTTGACGAATCTGGGTTAGACGGAGAGTCTGTAGGCTACATATATCCTCATTTTTAAATTCCATAATGATCCTTTCCATAGCCTTACAGATATGACTGGCCAGGCTTATAGGTCTGTAATTACCCAGGTCCATTGAAGCCCATTTTCGTGTAAGGGGATGACTGTTGATTTCTTCCATTCATCCATCATGAACCCTGCTGTGAGGTTGATACTGAATAGCTTCTGTTGGGTATAAGAGAATTCATGTTTCAGAATGACCAATAAGCAGTCTCATATGTTATCTGACCCCATAGATGTAGTGTTCCTGGACTTAGCTCCTTGAGAATGTGTTCTTGGCAGATATGAGAACATTTGAAGGGGGTGTAAGTGTAGATATGTGATTTAAGAATAGTGTTGTGGAGAATGGAGTAAAGTGAGAGCTAAAAGTTTCTGCTATTAAATTGTCTATGTACTCTGGGTTTGAGTATGTGATATAATTTACTAATAGCTCTGCACAGTGTTGGGCGTGGTTTCTGAGATTTCTAATATAATTAAAAAGGCTTTGCGGTTATCCTTCATCTGGGTGGCTGTTTTTTTCTTCATATCTGACTTTGGTTGATTTGATCAGGATCCAGACTTCTTTGTTTAGTTTAATACAGAGCATGTTATGGTCAAATGGGGCTCTAGGCAGGGTAATGGATTGCCCCCCACCCCCCACCCCACAGCCAGTCCAGTGTTCCATTACTTGTTTTTTTCTCCCCACTTACCATAAATACTGGTCAAACCTGACAGTGTGCATGCTATTTTTTCATTACTTCTACAATGATTACAGATATTTTGATTTAATTTGAAACTTTTATTTCAAATTTTATAGCACAGCACTGATAGCTATTTGTTAAACAAAACAAAACAATCTCACAATGAAAACAGACAACATGAACAGTAAACTTCTCTGCCCTTGAAAGTCAAATGTATTGAAACAGCATTGAAACTCACATTCAAAGACAATACATCTGGCCAGTGGTGGATTAAGTTTACCTTTGGGCTGTCTTCAAATCATAGGCCCTTGCTCACATTTTTAGGACCATGCATACATGTGTTCTTTGATTCACCTTCCTGATTGCATTAAATTATATTCCTTATTTGCTCAAGCTGTTCAAAGCTGCAGTGCTCTGCTGTGATATTGGAAAAAGAAGACGTGCTTATTTTCAACTGTTTCTGCACTTCTGTTTTACTGTATATCTGTGTAATCTGTGCAACTGTTTTTTAGTCTCATTTTTTGTCTGTTAGAGCAGAATATCGTTACTATTTGTAACCTTTTGAGCTTGTAGTGAAATCTTTTGTCTGAAGAGGCCTAGCTGTTTTCTTTGTGCAGAAATAATCAGTCTAGTTTGATCTAGCTAAAAGCATTCCTGCAACACTGTTATTTTTGATTGGATAAGTAGGCTGGTTTCTGTTTCTCTGCCTTTAATAGCCAGTGTTTTAAACCAATTGTACTTATTTGCTCAAGCTGCAGTGCTCTGCTGTGATATTGGAAAAAGATAAGTGCTTATTTTCAACTGTTTCTGCACTTCTGTTTTACTGTATATCTGTGTAATCTGTGCAACTGTTTTTTTTTTTGTCCCACCCACCCCCCAGCTGTTGTGGTGGTCTTAAGTCTTGGTGGCTTTGAGTTGCCTGCCTCTTGTATAAAGTTGATACTGGACACTCCCCCCAGTCACATTACATCAGCTCATGCTACTGTTTATAGTGAGAACTTAGTAAAAGCCCAACCCTTTAGCTTTGAACCTTGAATTATCTCATTATTTTCTGTCTCTTCACTGTCTACTAAAAAAAAAATAAATAAATAAACTGTACCTCTTTCTACTTAATTTTGCTGCTTAGATGTTCAACTGCATTTATTTTGCAGTATTTATTACTGCTTGTTGGTAGCCTCACTAAATTGATGGCAGTATTCTACTGAATCACCGCTTTATTTGTGCTGTTACTGCTGTGATTCATGAGCTACTGTTTCAAAGCAATCCACTGATTAACTACATTTTATTGCTGTCTACTGCAGTTCATCACTGTTTAATTGCATTTTACTGCATTTTGTTGCTGTTTAACTGTATTTTTTCATACTGCCAGTTCTATTCTTTTGGTTATAAGTGATTAATCTGTGCTTCATTGTGAGCTTTTTTAACTGAGTTCTTAACCTTAAAATTGAGTAGCATAGTCTAAATACAGCTCTGTGGCATCTAGAGCTTCAGCTGCATGTTTTTTAACCCTTTTTGAGGTATTCCAGCTACAAGTTTTCCCTTAGGAGCACTTGTGTTATCATCTAGTAGTACTACTCATAGACCTTCCTCCCTTTACCCTCATAGCTCTTTCAGTTTCTGACAGATATGGATAGACAATTTCTTACATTTTCTCCTGCCAGTCTAGTGGATATGTTGTGTACACTGACAACCCTCTACTACTAGCACCTAGGAACACAATTTGTGAGAGATGCAAATACATCAAGCACCTAGTGTTATTGCTCTCTCCCCCACAAACCAGTATATCTGGCACTGAGAAAGTTGGCAACATGAACACCACACCTCAAACACCACCCACACCTACACAACACACTCCCACATATGCGGAGGCCCTCAACAAAAGCATACCCAAACAAAAGAGTCTTCCAAGGCATAAATGCACGCAAACTCCACTGCCCAGCACACCACACACCACACATAGTCCACACACCTGTGTCTGACAGCCACTAAGGTCTAAACATAAACCCAACATATTAGTCATAGGAGATTACATTGTGAGACACATAGATGTTCCCCTTACCAGGCTGGATAAGGAGAAAGTCATGGTTAGTTGTTTGTTGGGTGCCACAATCCGCCATATTACCGATGCACTCAAGTCTCTCAACAGGTACTGCTATGACTCTGTCATAGTCCATGTTGGAGTGAATAACTTGAGACATACCTCCTTGGACTATATGAAGAGAGATATGATTGAGCTCACTGAATATGTGTCCCAGGCAGGTATGTCCCTAGCCTTAAGCAGCATACTACCATCACCCAGAATGATGCCTCAATACAAACAGAAAATGATTGATTTTAACAGCTGGCTTAGTTTCTGGTGTCATTCAAAGGGGATCCAGTACCTTGACAGCCTGGGATGATATGATTGACAAGCCATGATGCTTTGCCAGAGATGGCCTGAATCTGTCACCCTTGGGCTTCAGGCCCCTGGCAAAGGCTCTTGCCTCCCCCATAGTGCCTTTTTTAGGCAATGCCATGAGGTCAAAACTGCCAACATGAAAATTTCATCAAAACGTAAATTAAAGGTCATGCTGCTAAACAATAGGAGTCTAAACATGAAACTACACTCAATGCAAGCATTCTTAACCCTGGAAGAAGCTGACATTTGTGCAGTCACAGAAACCTGTTTCAAAGCTGTGGAGAGCACTCCAGCCATACCAGGTTACTCATCCTAGCATTCATTCAAACACCAAGCCATGGGCAGCAAAAGAAAAGGAGGTGGAGTTGCAATATATATAAAAGACATACACACCTCTAGGCTGGCCAAACAGTATGATGCACAGGAAATACTCCAGGTGCAGTTAACAACTGAAAAGACCCCTATTCAAATCATAGCTAGCTACAGGCCTCCAGCTCTGACTCAAGATGCCCACTCCACCTATCTGGACCTCTTCACATCTATCAACATTCAACCCTTTACCCTGATCCTGGCCAATTTTAAGTATCCAACCATAGATTGGAAGAAATACTCATGCCAAAATACAAATGCCCAGAGATTCCTTGATTTTGTCAATGCAAATGCCTTGGACCAGTTGGTTGACACCCCCACAAGAGGTGAAAATATCTTGGACTTGGTATTAACCAACATGAGTAACCACTGCATCATCCCTACAGTGGCATCATAGATCTGACCACAAAGCAGTCACTTTCAAAGTCACCATCTCCCCAGACCCCCCCCAGCTAGAGTCAAACAAAAAAACTTCTCCAAAGCTGATTACAGTCTCCTGAGAGAAGGTATAAACAGCTTCACAGCCCCCTCCCCCTCCACAGAAACTGGCATATATGTCAAAACTTACACCAAAGTACTATATGAGCATTTATATAACTGCATGGAATCAGAAATACCAGAAAGGATGAAATCCTCCTCCTCAAGGAAGAGTAAATCTGTCTGGTGGATATCTACAATAAATAAACTCTGTAATAAAAGGAAAAAATTGCTGTCCAGGACCAAGAAGGAGCAGGTGTCTAATTGGAAGGAATCTCTCCTTAGCCTGAACAAGCAAATAAGAGCACTAGTGAAATCCTCCAAAGCAAACTTCGAGTCCAAACTGGCAACCTGTACTAAAGACAATCATAAGGCTTTTATCATGTCAGCAATCTCAAGGGAAGCACCCAGATCTGGTCAGAACTGGTAGTCAAGAACACCACATACACAAACCCTGTAGATATAGCCAACCTGCTGGCAGACAGATTCAGTAAAAACTTCACTCCTGTGTCCCCCCATCAGTGAAACAGGACATCCCCAGTACCAGCCCCCCTTCCCTTATCTCTAGGGAGCAAGTCATCACTGCCCTCTCAAAGGCAAAAAAATACAGCCTTCATGGGACCTGATAACATCCCAGGCTTCATAGGTTCATAGGTTCATAGGTAGGTACTAGGCAATTGGCCTGAGGGTCTATGTAAGCCTAGCCAGCAAGGTTCCCTGGCTTACGCCACCCAAGAAAGTTATTTTCCTGTGCCACTGTCGAGCAGAGACACAGAATTGATCCCTGGGGTGTATTTCCTATTTCCCATCCACTCATCAAGATTTTTCTTGAAGAGTGCTAATGAAGAACTTTGCTTGACATAGATGGGTAGCCTGTTCCAGAGTATGGGAAGTCTCTGGGACAGGAATCTATCCCTCCAGCATGTCCTGTTTATTGTAGTGACAAGGTTTAGGTCCCTAGACAGTGTAGCTCGGAGGGATTGGGATTTCTTTAGGTGTAGCATGTCTAACAGCTCTGGGTTTGACATAGCTTTATATGTTAGGCAGGTCTAATTAGAGATTTAGGGAGGAAAATCCTCTGTTATCCAATGAACCTACCAGAGGGAAAGGTGATGTTTCCGAAGTGGACCTAGATACCCTGACTGCTGCCATTGATGATTTGGAATATAATTTACTTAAACTGAAAAGGCTCCAAATGCAGAGGCAGCATTTTGAAGTCTGCCTCCAACAAAAATTATTTCTAGGGGTTTACGGGTTCTTAGGATGCCCATGTATGGAGACCAATACCCTGAATTACTCTCGAGGTGGCAGAAATTGAATCTCGAGGTAATCTTGAGCTAGATTAAACTTTTGGTTGACTTTTTTGCTCCAGAGGAGGAGATTCTAAGAAACAATATTAAGACTCAACAGACTGAGTTAATGGAGCATTTTCCGGCTGCACTCGTTAGAAGTAGAATAGATGCTGTGGTAGACACAGCTATGATCTAAGAGAGAAAACTGCTGCTACAGAAGTGCTCTAAATTAGAAAGAGACACAGCTGATTTTAAGAATGGCCATGTATTTACATCCTACATGAACTCAGGTGGGAACTTGCAGCACCATTAGGCACCCTATTCAACCAAAGCCTGAGTACTGGCTTCGCCCTAGCCAAGTGGAGGACAGCTACTGTCACCCCTTTGCACATAGGTGGAGCATCCACTGATCCAGGAAATTATAGACCCATCAGCCTAACTAGCCTGATCTGCAAGGCTTTGGAACGGATTATCATGGACCTCATTAACAAGGACATTGGCAGCATCCAGACACTTGATCTGATGCAGTTTGGTTTTGTCAAGGGGAGGTCATGCCTGTTAAATTTGGTCGACTTCTTTGAGACAGTCACCAAGGCCATAGACTAGGGGAAGATGGTGCACACCACCTACCTTGACCTGGCCAAGGCCTTCGATACTATTTCCCACTCGGGTATAATAGATAAACTCTGTCAACTAGGCATCAATCCATATGTTACCAGATGGGTAAAAAACTGGCTTACTGAAAGAACCCACCAGTTCAAAATAGGGGAAGCCACCTCAAGTAGTAGACCCGTAGCAAGCAGTGTACCCCAGGGATTGGTCTTGGGGCCTCTTCTGTTTGGGATATACTTCTCAGAGGTGCAGGCCAAATCTAGAGGGCTATGGCTGACCAGGTTTGCAGATGATTGCAAGCTGGGTTCTGTCATCAATTCCCCTAGTGATATGGACATCCTCCAAGAGGGTCTCACCCAAATAAATGACTGGTGCCAAAAACATGGCCTCAAACTGAATGCCAAAAAATCCATCATCATCCCTTTTGGGGAGAATGATGTCCCCACAAATTATCACATTGATAATAAGGCACTATGCACACAATCAGTCATGAGGGACTTGAGAACCCAGGTTGATAGCAAACTGACTTTTCACCACCATATTGCCTCCACTGTGCAGAAAGCTTTCTACCTGGCCCACCTCATTAGTAAGGGTATCTCATCCAAGGATAAGTTGGTCATAACATCCCTGCATTCTTCCCTTGTAAGAGTGATTATTGAATACAATGCCCCTTTCAGCATGTACCTCGCAAAGCACATGCAGCAGCTAGAGAGACCACAGAGATTCCTCACCCAGATAATCCAGGGCCTCAAACATCTACCCTAAACAGATAGGCTAAAAACCCTGTCCTTCTACTTAGTCTCCTACAGACTCCTCAGAGGTGTCCTCTATCTGGCATGCAAAGCAATCTCAGACCCCGCCTTGATGGGACTGCTGCATGTCCACAAGTCAAGCTCCACTCAAGTAACTCGCACACAAAATCTCAACCTCGTCTGTGACATCAATAGGACTTGTTGGCGGGACATATTTGTGTCCCAGAGACTCCCTCCTTCTGTTGAATAGACTCCCACTCCACGTCAAGCAGAGTACCTCATTAAACCTTTTTAAGCGCAACCTGGATAACTGGATGAGGAACAGAAAATACACACCTGGGATTCCATCTATGTCCCTGCTGGACAGTGGAATAGGGTGCTGACTTGTTAGAACATGGGCTAAATTCTTGGCTAGGCTTGTAAGGGCCTCAGGGCCAATAGCCTAGTAACTTCCTATTATAATACAGCACCCCTTGTTAGACCGTGCTTTAAATTTGTAGTTTTGAGCATTTTTCTAGTAAGCAATGAAACAAAATATATGAACTAATAATGACAAAACTGCCCATTACAGAACATTTCGACCACAAAAAGCCACTCAAAATTTTTGTCATTACAATCCACCAATATCTGCCAATATACACAATCTCTGCAGAAGTAAAAGCCATCTCAATAATTCCACATGGAAAGATATTTGTAACTTATAATAGGTTGCTGCTGACACAACTTTACATTCTCAGCATCTCATCTACAAATTCAGTGCTTACTTCCCTTGAAGAATAAATTGCCTATGTTACATTGAAAAAAATGGTAGGCTGTAATATTGTAATAGGTAATGGCTGGCAAACTGACAACAGGTTCATAGTTATTAGGCATCTCATCCAAAGGAGGACAGACTTAGGAGTGCAGCAACCCCAACCCTACTTAAAGTGCACCTCAGTATCATATGGTGTGGGAGTAGAACCCACAGCCACTAAGTATGCTACCCATTGTGTTACTAACACTGCTTTCAACTTTTATAGCACACATATTGTCGACCATTTGCTAAACAAAACAGGTGCACATGGAAAACACACTTAGCATGAACAACAGTAAATTTATCTTCACCGAAACTCACAATTTATTGAAAATGCACTGAAACACAGTTCATTGAAAATGCACAGGAACTCACATTCCTTGAGCAATCTGGTAGTTGGTGTAGAGGATTCAAGCTCTTGTCTCCTGTAAACAAGGTACAGGTTTCAAACCCAAGCAAGTTAATTAACTTGTCATCCCTAACTAGGGGCATTTCACACATACACCAAGTTCTGTAACTTACTGAAGGAAGTGATGGCTTGCTTGTCTGTCTCATGGCATGGCAGCAAGCAAGTTCTCCATGTTTAAATTCCATGTGTGAAAAGAAATAGCAGTAGGAACATTGAAATCTGTATTGATGTGCATGTGTTACACTACAGACACAAAGTGCATTCTTAAAGAAGAAATTACATGTCCAGACACCCTTAAAAAAGAAACGTAATTTATTTTTTTTTAAAACAAAGAAGTTTTTGTTTTTCTTTTTTCTTTTTTGTTTTACAAGATTTTGGTCAGTGTATTGTTATTTTATTTTTTTTAAATATTCAATTAAAAATTAAATGTCATAGTCCCACTGTTCAGCAGACCTCCCCAGCCAGCAAGCCTGGTCACCTAGTACTGGATCTGGCTCTCGTTTAACAGGAGTGTTTTGCATCGTAAGAGTTAGATTTATTTTTGACAGCAATGAGCTTTTTTCTTTTATTATAGAGCCTGTTTATATTTGGATTCCACCATAGAGGTTTATTTTAGAATTTGGCATTATATTTATTTCTGAAGGGGGAACAGATGTAGCTATACAGATATTTAAATCTGCATAGAGTTTGGCGGTGAATAATTCTGTATAAGCAATAGGGTTATCAAGCTGACAGGGGATTTTAAATTTAGCTACGTCATCTCAGTTTTAGTTGATTAGCCTTCACATAATCTCTGAATACTAGAGTACTGAAAGATTTGTGGTATGATTTGTTCAAGAGAGAAGTTACAGTTGATATAGAGCACAGCTGCCTCATATTGGTAAAGACACATTCCAGAATTTTATCACCACTGGTTGGGGTGCAGATTAACTGGCCTGGGGAGTTTGTATTGAAGAGGTCACAAAATCTCTGGGCATACATGTTTGAGGATGTATAAGTATCCCAGTTTATGGTGGGATAGTTGATGTCTCCTAGGAGAATTGTGTTTGGCTTAATACATAGGGACTCCATACTAGTTAGGTAAGAGGCATGGGCCAAGAGAGACATATAGGGGGTCCTGTAGTTACTTGTGGTATGATAAGGGGTTTTGTTAATAGTAAGTTAGATGTAGATAAGTTCCAGGTCACAAGCTTGTCTCACAAGATTAAGTGTTTTTTAAGAATATGGAGTCACTACCCATATCATCTAATGTGGTGGGCCTGAACATGTGGCTGGTACTGAAACCTTGTACTGAAGGAATGCTTTCAATGATCTTGAACCAGGTCTCTGTGATGATGCATATATCAGTGTTTTCCATGGTATGTAGTAGAGGCACTAGAAGCTGTTGAAGACTGGGAGGGGGGGCAAAGGGTGAGAGGGGCACTTAGTGATCTAAAAAGGGCAATTTTTTTTAAAACTATTTACTAGCACAACATAGGTTCACTTAAAGGACATTTTAAGCTTAGCCAATTTCCCTTTTGGTGCTTGAATTAACATTTTCCTGATTGGTCTTACCTGTCCCATGGCTGTTAATTATATATTAGCCCTAGTGAGAATAAATGTGATCATACTATAGATAATTTGAGAGGACTCATGTAAGGGATGCAGCATTTAGGAACTGCGTCTCTCCATTAGTGGCATGAGAGACAATCTTGGAGTACATTTTCTATTACTCATCCTTAGATCCAAGTTTCATTTGACCAGACCTCTCAACCAATTGGGGACAAATTTCAACAGAATCAGGGACAAGTCAAGAAAAAATCAGGGACAATCAGGGACACTTTTAAAATATTAGTGCTATTAACTTGAAACATTAACAGAATCATTGCATATGAATTAACACACATTTTCTGAAGTAAAAGAAGTTTATAACTCTTAATTATTGTCATTATTCATTAAGTGTAATTCACCACCTTTCCTCCAAAAGTCACTAGTTTTAGGAGGGATTAAGAGGGACAGAGTTAAAATCTCAGTCAAAATCAGGAACATCCCTGAAAATCAAGGACAGTTGAGAGGTATGTTTGAATATGGATAGGGATGAGCTTTGTTTTACTTGAATAGTCTGTTCTAGAGCAGTGGTAGCCTCTGTGATATATATCCATCTCTCTGCAACATTCAGTTTAGATACCTGGACTGAGTATTTCTGATGCCATTTGACTTACTGATGTTTAGTAGGTCCACCTGTATTAGGTCGGAGGATGCCTTGTATGCCAGACATGTCACCTCTAAGCACTGTATAGGATACTGATTATAGTGATAAATCTTTGAGGTGGTCCATGCAAGACCTATTGTTTAGGACTTGTATCTTTTTAGTAAGGTATCTCTGTGGGTATTCCAATTGTTGCATGGGTCTGGACAGATACATGCCAAAGTGGGCATTCTATGAAATGATTGGCCTAATGAGGGCTTTGTAAAGAGGGACAATAACATCTCTAGATCTAGTCACAATCAATTTGTTTATAAGCTGTGCAATATAGAAAGACTTTCTTATGACTCTGGGCACATATTGGTCAAAAGTTAGGTCACTATACACGCAAGTTCCCAAATGCCAAGCAACTGGATAAGTTCTCAGGGGACATTGCCAGTTTGGCAGTTCCCTGGAGTAGATGACTTCTCAAAGGATATGAAAATATATTTCTTGAAGTTTAGTTTCAATTCATGATTCTGGTACCAGTTATTGTTTGGGACAAACCTTCCTGAATGATGGTTAAGTCATTTGGGGATTCAATAACTGCTCCTAGCTTGCAGTCATCTCAGACTTAGTCAGCCAAAGCCCTTTGGTATTTCCTTTTACTTTTGAGATGTATATGTCAAACAGAAAAAGTCTCAGCATCGTGCCCTGGGGGACTCCATTGGTGACTGCCTGGTCTCTTCCCCTATTTTGATCTTCTGCATCCTGTGAGCAAGCATACACGTATGCATTCTTTGATTCACCTTTTTGATTGTATTAACCTGATTGTATTAAATTATATTCCTTGTATAATACAGCACCACTTGTTAGACTACGCTTTAAATTTTTAGTTTGGAACAGTCTTCTAGTAAGCAATGAAACAAACTGTATGAACCAATAATAACAAAACTACCCATTTCAGAAAACTTCAACCATAAAAGGCCACTCAAACTTCTGTCATTACAACCCACCAATATCAGTAAATATGCAAAATCTCTGCAGAAGTAAGTCATCTAAATAATTCCACATTAAAGGGATCTGTAACTAATGAACAGATTGCTGTTAGAAAACAATTTTATATTTCATTGTTTCATCTACAAATACAGTGCCTGTTGCCCTTGAAGAATAAATTGCCTATGCTACATTAAAAAATGATAAGCTGGTAATTTTGTAATGGGAATGGATGGCAAACTGATAACAAAAACATAGTTACTAGGTAACTCCACCAAAGTAGGACATTCATAGGACTGCAGCATCCACTCCCTTTAAAGTACAACACATTACAGTATCAGCGATCCATCTACATACTGTGGGAGTAGAACCCACAGCCTTCTGCATCAAAAGCAAGTATACTACATGTTGTGTTACTAACAATGAAATGATTTAGCATAAGTAGCACTAAACCTCTCATCCCCTGAAGCTCTCAGCTCCTTGTAAAATCCACTTTTGACACTCAAATAAATCTTTCAACTTCGCAGCACAAGAAATCTGGAAAAAGCCAAAATTTATTGGGGGGGGGGGCAAAGGCCCAAAACCAGGGACACATTTTAAATATCGCTTGTATAATCTTAGAAAGTTGCTAAAATAAAGTGTTATGTGTTGGCCACTTGTTTCCTGAAAGATAGGAAGACTGAAACTTAAAGAGCTATCATTCTTTAGTGAATTCAGTTCTCAGTGATTCGCCAGAAAACCACAAATTTTAAGAGGATCAGACCAAAAGTATGAACCAAATATTCTGTGTAAATCTGGACAGTTGAAAGCTATGGACTCAACTCCCCGAATCACAAGGGGTGGTATGTGTAGAGAATTCAGGCTGTTGTTTGAGCCTGAGTGACACTAACTACCAGGTATACCTAACTGGGGCATTTTACACACTCACACACACACACACACACACACACACACACACACACACACACACACACACACACACACACACACACACACACACACACACAAGCAGCATAACTCCTGCAAATAAAAGAACAAAACTCTCCTTATTGGCATGATTCTGGCTCTGGAAGCACCAACAGAACAGCGGCAAAATAACTCCTGTAACACAGAGCAATAAGAGAACAAGAACAGCTAGTTTAGTAAGTTTAACTTCCGAGCGTGAATCCATGTTACTGTGAAAACTCCACTTCATTAATTTTTCCTGACAGGTCTTGCAGCTGTAAAAGTGGGGCAACGCCTCCTCCTACTGGCTCTATGGTTCTGGCACCCATGGTATGTAGTGCTTGTTGGGAGCAGAGTTTTTTAAGACTCTTTGCGTTGAGCAGCTATTCCTTAATGTTATCAAAATTCTGCTTAGTTATGTCATGTCAGAAGTGTCAGAAGACTGCCATTGACTAAAAAAAAACACTATGGAGGTGTTCAAGGATTTAGCCAATGTACAGAAGTCTTGAGGGGAGATCACAGGCCATCCCTCACAAAGTAGTTGAGAATGTCTACCATCTCTTTCCAGGCTGTTATATATTGCACCCCCTTTGAATGACACCAGAAGCTAAGCCAATTGTTGTAATCAATAATTTTCTGTTCATATTGTGCCATCCTTCTTAGTGATGGTATGCTAGCCTCAGACAGATATTCTGAAATCTCCTTCATGTCTCTCTTCATATAGTCCAGGAAGGTATGTCTCAACTAATTTACATCCACTATGACTGTGTCATATGTGCAACTGTGGTGCAAGGACTTGACTGCTTACAGGATGTGGCAAATCTTAGCACCTGATTGGCAAATGATAGCGGCCCTGTCTTTGCACAGCCTGATGAGTGGTGCATTAGTGTTTTACTATAGAGACACCTATGACTAAGATATTGGATTGTGTGGAGGTTTGCTTTTATGGACTTGCATATTCCAACTTGGGTGAATATATTGACGACAGATGACAAGGGACTCTCTTGGCTTTACAAGTGAGAAAACTGGATACTTTAATGAGTGAGATTGAGTTTTGAAAATATAATGAAGGTGGTAGTTTCTTAATGATGAGAAAAATCTAAATTTTGGTCAAAACACAAACCTAGTTTAGGTACATGTGTGTTTGGGCTTGTGTCATTTTTATAGGCTATACAAAACTCACAGACTATGATATAAGCAAAGATCTCTCACCTGAAAGAATGGTTACCAGTGTGATCAGTACTGTCGGAGATGCTGGATGGGTGGATTGGTGTGACGAGGGAGATTCTTCTGAGCTATGATGCAGAATTGTAATTGTCTAGGCATGGTAAGGCTTTGCTGTGTCTAATTATGGTGGCTGCCAAAAAAGCAATTACTAGAAAATGGAATTCAAAATCTAAACCAACAATATTAGAAGTAGTGAATATAGTAACAGAGAGAAAAAAAAACTGGAACTGAGATATTCAGAAAAGAGGATCAAACAGGAACAAAACTGGTGAAACCGCTGCTCCAGAAAACCAGATCCAGGAGTACGCTGAAAGGGTTTCAAAACCCTTTCAGCGTACTCCTTCTGGATCTGGTTTTCTGGAGCAGCGGTTTCACCATATTCAGAAAAGAGTAAGAGCAAACTACATAGGAAAGAATGGGAATTGTGGGAACAATACATTCAGGGGAGGAATGGGGTTTAAAAGAAGGCAGACTTAAATGAGCTATCTAACTGAAAATGATTGGGTAGATTATAAGTGGTGTATAATGTCTGCAACTGGGAGTGTGTCAGTATGGTTTGTGATGTAAAATGCTTGCAACTAGGACTGTATGATATATAGCAATATATGTGAAGTATAATGTTTGTTAATGTTAATTCGTTAATACAGTTTGATTACTTTTATATAAATGTAAATTTGCCTATGTCACAAGTGATACTTCAATAAAGGTGAGCCAGTTATTTCAGTGTCCAAGTAACAATGCAGAAAGGTCTACAAAGAAAATGTATGCCTCTTGCTGATGATACAAAAATGTAGCTGATATACAACAAGATGTAGAAAGGATAGAAAGAGATTTCAACAGTTGGAGTACTTGCCTAAAATATAGCTTAAAATTTTAATCATGGCAGCTTAGACACAGTGTAGAAATGTAAAATGGTGCCACTGACTCACAAAAGGCATCCAAAACTGCAGTGGCAAAATTATGAAGGTACGTGTGTGTGTGTGTGTGTGTGTGTGTGTGTGTGTGTGTGTGTGTGTGTGTGTGTGTGTGTGTGTGTGTGTGTGTGTGCGTGTGTGTGTCTGTGTGTCTTTGTCTCTTTGCAGCTAGTAAAAATCCCTTCTATTTTGCTGCATTTAGTTCTGGAAACCTCCATCTGAAGAAAGAAAGTAGATGACTCAAAGGAAGTACCAGGAAGTACACCTTTCTACCTCTGAGAATTAAAATTATAGCACTGTTCTTTAAAATCAATGAAGAAACACTCTTTTTTTTCAGAGTAGAAGGTCTTCACTTACTAATCCACACACAGTAATAATTTATTTAAACTTAATTTAGTCATTTAATAAAGTACACAGCCTTAAATGGGTATAACATGAAGAAAAACAATAAATCTAGGAGGGTCGAGGCCTAATCTGAGGATAAAAATCACAGGGCTTTGTCTAAATCATAGCATTCCAGAGGTACACAAGGAACTGTTTTTCACAGAAATGGAGTTGGATGATTAGATCAACCCCTCTGAAGAGGGGGTAGTATCAAGATCAGTGACAGAATTCAAGAAAATATAAGACAAACAAAATGTTTTTGATGCTACTTGAACTAACGGACTGACTACATAAATAAATAAGCTATTTGAAGGGTTTACAGCTTATCCCAAGCAGGAGGCCCAAACAGTCTTTATCTGCTACCAAAAGCTATCTTTATATGGTTAATAAGAGACAGAGAAGCAATCTAAATAAACAGATATGAAGTAAATATATGATCCTATTTGTTTACTGTGATGCCACATACATAGATTTCTTCCTTACTTCTTGGCAAATTGGGTAACTGAAGATATGATCATTTCATAAATGATATTTGTGTTTATAAATGTTACATGTGTTTGCTGAACTATTACTCCCTTGAAGGTCTTGTGAGTTATTGTACTCTTGTCTATTTTGTATGTCTGGTCAGTTTTTCACCCCAGGCTGAGACTGAGATTTGTCAGAACTGATCAGTGCTCTGCCCTGCCAAACACATTCAAATAAATAAATACATACATACACGCATACGTAAATAAGTGAACAATGAAAATGCGTTTCATATCAATATAAAGCCTGATAAATGCATGTTAGCTAGAATTCATGACATTCTGGATCCATTTTGGTTACTGGAGTTAGAAAATGGCAAGATGTTTTGAATGACTCTTTCCAGAGCTGTCATCTGTTTGATGTTCATCATGTTTCACTGTTGCAGTCATGACTGTAGGGTTCTCCCCTGCCGGCAGGCAGTCCTCGGTCGGCCAGAATCCCAAAGTCTGGGTCTGGCGTTGGCTGTTCAGCCATGCTCCCTGACGTCAGAGCGCCAGGAGTACAAAGCTGACAGCCGACGCCATGTTCTCCAGTCTTTCTTGCCGTGCGGTGATAGCAGTTCGCAAGTGCCGGTCGGCTGACTCCTGACAATTTTTTATAATCGTACTTCAGTCCAAAGACTTTCTTCTCCTACTCAAAGCTAAGTACCCCGTTGGGGAAACTTTTTTCTTGCTCCAGTCCGATGTCAGAAAAAGTTAATAATTGTATTTCATGTGGGAAGCAAATACCTCATAAGGATTTTCATTCTTACTGTATTCCTTGCTTAGGCCCTGACCACGACGTAGCTAGTTGTCGGTTTTGTGCTAGATTCAATCAACGTACGATTAAACAAAGGTACGATTTTGCATTTCATTACTTCGGTAGGCGTTTTAATTATAAAATGTCGTCGGATACGGTTCTGGCTACCGGAGTTCACAAACGACGCAAGGATAAAGACAGGCCTCCGAGGTCCAAATCAGACGATGTTGTTTTACAAGCAGAGCCAGCTTCAGGTTCGGCTGCCGTCAGTGAGGCGCTTTTGCAGCCCCTGTCATCGGCCATTTCGGAACCGATGGCCGAAACGGACTCCCACGAGGAGCCAACTAGGCCTTTGAATATTTCTGTTGCAGGATCTTCGGACAATGCTCCTTTGGATGGGTCCGGAGCCGCTGTGCAGGTACTGGCTTCCGAATGGGTTTTCAGGCCTACTCAGCTTCTAATAAAGGCAAAGCCAAAGACAAAGGCAAAGACTCCTTCCAAATCAAAGACTGCAGCCCAGGCCTCTTCAGATCCGGCACCCAAGTCTCAGAAACAGTTACTTAAGATGGCGGAGGACTTACTTACTATGATTAGGGGTTCACATCCCCCTCCAGATAAAAGGCCAAGGCAGGAAGTGTATTATGACTCCTCTGATCAGGCTTCTGTTTCTTCAGTTTCATCTTCTGACCAGGAATATTCTTTCCCTCCTTATGAGGATTCTGATGCTGAGGAATCCATTCCTTCAGCTTCTCCCCCTGAGGATTTCTCTTTTGGGGAAACTTTGCATGAAATGAGGGAACATTTTCACTGGGAAGGACAGGAGTACTCGGAATCTAAGAAAAGACTAAGGGATTTTCTTCTTCTTCCCCAACATAGACCCCTGGCTATTCCTCCTATTTTGGATATTGTGGATGCTGCTTTTTCGGAGGTTAACCTAACCCCTGACTCTTTTCCTCCAGCTCCTGTTAAGCCTGATAGATATTACAGGGTTCCTGATTCCCACCAGTTTTTATACAAGAATCCTACTGCTGATCCTGAAACCATTTCTCAGGGTCCTAAGGGGGTTAAGGCCACTTCTGCTAAAAACCCCATTCCCACTGAGAAAGATTCCAGATCTTTAGAAAGATGGGGCAAAAAAGTGTACACTTCTGCTACTTTATCTATTAGGGCTTTAAACTGTCAGTTTCATATGCTGAAATACCAGCAATTTCTTCTGTCTGTTTTAAAACAAAAGCTAACTTCCATTTCTGCCTGTGCAGATGATAAGGAATTACATGACTTAATGCATGCCACTGAACAAGTTGGGAAGCATGGTTTACACTGTGGATTTGATGCCTTGGAGGCTTCTTGTAGGGCTGCTGCCTCTGGCACAGTCATTAGAAGGCATGCATGGTTAATGGAACAAAACTTGCCAGATCAAGTAAAAGCTAAATTATTGGATGCTCCTGTTCAGCATAATGTTTTGTTTGGATCTAAAGCTGAAGAGGTGATAAAGAAGATGGAGGACAAGGCAAAATCCATGCAAACAGTTAAAGATTTCTTACAAGTACAGCCACCCAGATTTAGTAGGAATTGGCCTACAAAAAATTGGTCCTTTCCCAATTCAGACAGGCCTCAGAGGGGCAGATACAGACACTCCCGAGGAAGGCCTCAAATGCAAGCCTCTTATAGACCAAGACAGTGGACTGCTTCCACCCCTAGGGGAGGAGAGGACAGGTCGCAAGCTCATAGAAAGCAGACTCAATGACTCCCTCTGTTGGGCTGCAGGAACTTCTTACCTGGAAGCCCCTCTCGGAGGAAAACTTTCTCTTTTTCACCTAAATTGGACTCATATAACCCAAGACAAGTGGATTCTGGATGTGGTTTCAAGAGGTTACAAATTCCATTTTCATACCCTACCAAGACCAAGCGGATGGCCAGATCTTCCAAAACATCAATGGTTAGAGGCCTTGAACCAAGTGGAAGCTCTCTTGGCTATGAAAGCCATAGAACTGGTTCCACTTTCAGAGATGGGACAAGGTTTTTACTCAAGGCTCTTTCTAGTCCCCAGAAAGCAAAATTCATAGAGACCCATTCTGGATCTGTCAGTCTTGAACACTTTTCTCGAGATACCAAAATTCAAGATGCTTACTCTACAGCAGCTACTTCCAATGCTGACCAAAAATGCATGGATGGTAACTTTGGATTTAAAGGGGGCATATTTACACATTCCCATCAGGCAGGAATGCAGAAAATACCTCAGGTTCAAGGCCGGATCGAGGCACTATCAATTCTCTGTGCTGCCCTTTGGATTGTCTACTGCGCCCAGGGTCTTCGCCAAATGTCTGGCTCCAGTAGTAGCTTATTGCAGACTCAAGGGAATTCAAATTTACCCTTATCTGGACGACTGTCTTATTCAGGCAGACAGCAAGGATGTTTTACTCCAGCATCTAGAATTTGTTCAGAATCTTCTCAAGTTCCTGGGATTCACTGTAAACATAAAAAAGTCAAATTTGACACCCTCACAACAGATAATTTTTCTGGGTGCTTTTCTAAACATAACAACCCAGATGGCATTTCTGACATACAAAAAACAATTACAGCTGGCTTCAACTTTCAAAACCTTGGCAACATTAACTCAGCTATCTGCAAGGAAATTCCTGCAGGCTTTGGGTTACATGGCCTCCTGCATCCTTCTCGTACCATATGCAAGACTACATATGAGGAAAATACAGTGGTACCTAAAAGTGTATGGTCTCAGCATTGCCACAGTTTAGACATACAGATCACCATCCTGCCTTGTCTTCAGAAGGACTTCCTTTGGTGGTCCGAGGCATGTACTCTAAACAAAGGAAAACCCTTCAGTCTGCCTCCAGCCACTCAGATACTAACCACGGATGCCTCAGATTATGCATGGGGAGCTCATTTTCAGGGCAACTGTCTGCAGGGCCTTTGGACAAAGGATCAGAAGCACCTGCATATCAATTTAAAGGAAATGTTAGCCATTCAGAAAGCTCTATTGGCCTTCAGGAATCTTCTACAACCAGGACAACTACTGATATGGACAGAGAACACCACAGTTATGTGGTACATAAACAAGCAAGGGGGATCTCATTCCTATCACCTTTGCAGACTAGCCATGGATCCTTGGAACACAGCTCTAGCTTGCAAACTGGACCTTCAAGCTCAGTTTCTACCAGGGAAGCAAAACTTCCTGGCAGTCAGTCTGAGCAGAAACCTGTTGGACCCACACGAATGGATGCCGGACACTGAAATATTACACCAGGGTCAGGTTCTGCACTCCCATGTCAAAACTCTCAGCCTGGCGGCCTGGTTAATCCAGGGTCTATGATTCATTCTCTCCTACCCAAGCAGGTTATGGATGTCATTTTAGAAGCCAGACGTCCTAGCACTAGAAAATCTTATGCAGGAAAATGGAAAATATTTTGCACCTGGATGCAGGCTCAGGATTCGGATCCTCTTATTCCTAACATTCCTCTGATTTTACTTTATCTGACAGACCTCTTACATAAGGGTCTCTCTTTCTCTTCCATAAAGATACATGCCTTTGCTATTTCTGCTCATTATAATACAGACCCTCCAATCTTTTCCCACCAGCTCATGAGACAGTTTCTCAGAGGAGCTAAGAACTTAAGGCCCCCTAGATCTCCACCCATTCCTGCTTGGGATCTCAACTATGTTTTGGAAAAACTCACCTTACTTCCTTTTAAGCCTGCTGCCACATCTGACATCAAGTTTTTATCTTGGAAGACAGCCATCCTGTTAGCTCTGACCTCTGCCAGGAGAGTTTCAGAGTTGCAAGCTCTTGGCTGTGGAACTTTATATTATTTTTCATCAAGACAGGGTGTTTTTAAGGACTAATCCTACTTTCATGCCTAAGGTGGTTTCCAAAGTGGCTTTAAATCAAACTATTCACTTGCCAACTTTTTTCCCCACTCCTCAAAATAAGGGGGAAAGGATCTTGCATTCCTTGGATGTACACAGACAACTACGTTTTTACTTGGACAGAACCAAGAACATCAGGAAATCAGAGCAATTGTTTGTTTCTTATGCCTCAAGTTCCCAAGGTAAAGCTATTTCAAAACAGACCATTTCTAAATGGATTGCTCATGGAATCAGATTTTGCTATTCACACCATGGAAAGCAAATCCCAGGGAGTATACGGACTCACTCTACCAGAGCTGCTGCCACTTCAGCTGCCTTCCTCAGGGGAGTTCCTACCAAGGACATTTTGGAAGCTGCAACTTGGAGTTCAGTGCACACTTTTTCTAAGCACTACAATCTACCTCTAAGCAACATATCTACAGTGAGTGACTGCATGTGCCAGGGAGAAATATATCTTCTATCATTATTACCTTTGATGGAACAGTAAGCTCCTTAGTACATTAATGTTACTGCTTTAGAAGTACATCTTTCACTAATATTGACAGATGAAAAAAGTGCCAAGTCAGAGTGTCGCTGTTAAAGCAGTCAGTATACAGCCTGCCCACCACATTTTCATTTGGAAGGTGACACTTTCTCAGTCTAAATAGTGTCAGTGATGGAAGAAAGATGGAGGGAGGTAATATGTCTTTAGCAGATCACTGACATTGCTGGGGAAGGAGTAACAGCTAAGCAATGTATCACTGTTAACATTATGAAAATGTTAAAGAAGGAGCACTGTTCTTCGATGACTCATTTCTTGTTGACTCTGGCTGCGATCATTCTTCTGCAACTTCCAAATTGTCAAGTTGACTTACAGTGTTAATTCTGAGGTCACTGAACTGTGCTGTAGGGGAGTTTATTTAGTCCCCTGCAAAAACATTGTTTTTATTTATTAAATTAGTTAGTTTTTATTTTTTGTCTTTAGTCATTAAACTTACCACTGCCAGTGTTGGGGGAATAACTCCTTCATATCTCACTACCACTGTTGGGGAGAATAACTCCTCCATGCATCATTACGTGTGTTGGTAGGCTAACTGATATGTGCATCTTGCTAGTGCTGGGGGAATAACTCCTTCAATCATCACTGCCATTGTTGGGGGAATAACTCCACCATGCATCACTAACAGTGTTGGGAACCTAATTTCTCAATGAATCACTGCCAGTGTTGGAGATGATGGTGATTAATCCTTGGTGTGTATCATTGTTTTTGTTTGGAGCGACTATAATGACTCCTTGGCATATTACTGTCATTAATAAACACCAAAAGGCACTAAGCAGAGCTGGGGATCCCCAAAAGTACGCTGTGAAGACAGGTCCATAGAAAAGCTTTATTCAATACACTTATTTTAAAACAAAAAAGTAAATAAAATTTTTTTAATTTTGAATAGGCCCACCTTTTGTTTTTTCAAATGGTTTACACTGTGGATTTGATGCCTTGGAGGCTTCTTGTAGGGTTTGCCTCTGGCACAGTCATTAGAAGGCATGCATGGTTAAGGAACAAAACTTGCCAGATCAAGTAAAAGCTAAATTATTGGATGCTCCTGTTCAGCATAATGTTTTGTTTGGATCTAAAGCTGAAGAGGTGATAAAGTAGATGGAGGACAAGGCAAAATCCATGCAAACAGTTAAAGATTTCTTACAAGTACAGCCACCCAGATTTAGTAGGAATTGGCCTACAAAAATTGGTCCTTTCCCAATTCAGACAGGCCTCAGAGGGGAGATACAGACAGAGGAAGGCCTCAAATGCAAGCCTCTTATAGACCAAGACAGTGGACTGCTTCCACCCCTAGGGAGGAGAGGACAGGTCGCAAGCTCATAGAAACAGACTCAATGACTCCCTCTGTTGGGCTGCAGGAACTTCTTGCCTGGAAGCCCTCTGGGAGGAAAACTTTCTTTTTCACCTAAATTGGACTCATATAACCCAAGACAAGTGGGTTCTGGATGTGGTTTCAAGAGGTTACAAATTCCATTTTCATACCCTACCAAGACCAAGCGGATGGCCAGATCTTCCAAAACATCAATGGTTAGAGGCCTTAAACCAGGTGGAAGCTCTCTTGGCTATGAAAGCCATAAAACTGGTTCCACTTTCAGAGATGGGACAAGGTTTTTACTCAAGGCTCTTTCTAGTCCCCAGAAAGCAAAATTCATGGAGACCCATTCTGGATCTGTCAGTCTTGAACACTTTTCTCGAGATACCAAAATTCAAGATGCTTACTCTACAGCAGCTACTTCCAATGCTGACCAAAAAATGCATGGATGGTAACTTTGGATTTAAAGGAGGCATATTTACACATTCCCATCAGGCAGGAATGCAGAAAATACCTCAGGTTCAAGGCTGGATCGAGGCACTATCAATTCTCTGTGCTGCCCTTTGGATTGTCTACTGCGCCCAGGGTCTTCACCAAATCCCTGGCTCCAGTAGTAGCTTATTGCAGACTCAAGGGAATTCAAATTTACCCTTATCTGGACGACTGTCTTATTCAGGCAGACAGCAAGGATGTCTTACTCCAGCATCTAGAATTTGTTCAGAATCTTCTCAAGTTCCTGGGATTCACTGTAAACATAAAAAAGTCAAATTTGACACCCTCACAACAGATAATTTTTCTGGGTGCTTTTCTAAACACAACAACCCAGATGGCATTTCTGACATACAAAAAACAATTACAGCTGGCTTCAACTTTCAAAACCTTGGCAACATTAACTCAGCTATCTGCAAGGAAATTCCTGCAGGCTTTGGGTTACATGGCCTCCTGCATCCTTCTCGTACCATATGCAAGACTACATATGAGGAAAATACAGTGGTACCTAAAAAGTGTATGGTCTCAGCATTGCCACAGTTTAGACATACAGATCACCATCCTGCCTTGTCTTCAGAAGGACTTCCTTTGGTGGTCCGAGGCATGTACTCTAAACAAAGGAAAACCCTTCAGTCTGCCTCCAGCCACTCAGATACTAACCACGGATGCCTCAGATTATGCATGGGGAGCTCATTTTCAGGGCAACTGTCTGCAGGGCCTTTGGACAAAGGATCAGAAGCACCTGCATATCAATTTAAAGGAAATGTTAGCCATTCAGAAAGCTCTATTGGCCTTCAGGAATCTTCTACAACCAGGACAACTACTGATATGGACAGAGAACACCACAGTTATGTGGTACATAAACAAGCAAGGGGGATCTCATTCCTATCACCTTTGCAGACTAGCCATGGATCCTTGGAACACAGCTCTAGCTTGCAAACTGGACCTTCAAGCTCAGTTTCTACCAGGGAAGCAAAACTTCCTGGCAGTCAGTCTGAGCAGAAACCTGTTGGACCCCAAATGGATTTACACTGAAATTTACACCAGGGTCAGGTTCTGCACTCCCATGTCAAAACTCTCATGGCCCTGGTTAATCCAGGGTCTATGATTCATTCTCTCCTACCCAAGCAGGTTATGGATGTCATTTTAGAAGCCAGACGTCCTAGCACTAGAAAATCTTATGCAGGAAAATGGAAAAATTTTGCACCTGGATGCAGGCTCAGGATTTGATCCTCTTATTCCTAACATTCCTCTGATTTTACTTTTCTGACAGACCCCTTACATAATCTCTTTCTCTTCCATAAAGATACATGCCTTTTTCTATTTCCTCATTATAATACAGACCCTCCAATCTTTTCCCACCAGCTCATGAGACAGTTTCTCAGAGGAGCTAAGAACTTAAGGCCCCTAGATCTCCACCCATTCCTGCTTGGGATCTCAACTATGTTTTGGAAAAAACCCTTTTTTTTTTCTCCCCAAGTTTTTTTCTTGGGAAAACAGCCATTTTTTTCTGCCGGGGGTTTCAGAGGGCCCTTTGGGTGTGGAACCTTATATTATTTTTTATCAAGACAGGGTGTTTTAAGGACTAATCCTACTTTCATTTAAAGGGGGTTTCCAAAGTGGCTTTAAATCAAACTATTCA
>NC_056743.1:1300209607-1300227061 GCF_019279795.1 Protopterus annectens | reverse complement strand
TCCAAATGAACTGTGCAAATGTTACAGACAGCATGCCAATGGCCAAATATGTGGCCATTGGCATGGTAAACCGATGCAAACATGAAAAAAACGAGTTTTTTTTTCGGAGATCGGTGATGTTTAAATGCAGCACAGCCCGGCGCAAACGGGCTGCGCTATATAAAACTGAAAAATGAAGGTTTGAAACCCACAAATGCGGGTTTTATGTAATGCATGGATTTGCAATGCAGGGACTAGCAGACCAAAAACAACATGGCCACCGTCTAGTGGTTGCTAAGGGGGGAAGCTGAGTGTAAGACATGTAACTAAGCATTAGTAGGCAATCCTATTTAAATGAATGGTAGCATAGTGAATCACACTGTCACATAGCAAATGAGCACAGTCCGTGTAGTGTAAGAGTTAGATAAGGGGGAGTAACAGAGTAGGAAATAGGTGACATCACAGGGGGGAATGTCAGGAAGAAATCAAGCTCATTGGAGCAAAGTGGTATGTGAAACATATCAATCACACAGCAGAAAAAGAGGAGTGTCAACAGATAAGCATGGGAAAGTCAAGAAATGGAAGGTGTACACTGTGGCCAACACCAAAGTTTCTTGCTGTACGTGCATGCGCGAGTGTGCGTGCTGGGAGCCGTGAGTAAGACAGAGTGTGTGCGTGTAAGACAGAGTAAGCATGTAGGAGCCCGTTTAAAGAACTATAAACCTGTTTGCGCTGGTGTGCACACGTTTTAACCCGAATAAGCAGATTCTAGTCCATGTAAGCATGTGTGCATGCGTGGTAGCCACTGTGAGCGTGTTTTCGCTGGTATGCGCGCTGCTCCCCCTGAGGAAACAGAGAGGAAAAGGAAGCAGAAGAAATAGTAGGAAACTAGCAGGGAATACCTGTAGAGGTAGCAGGTGAAAACAATTAGAAGCAGGCAATTACACAGGCAGAATACAAGCCCAGCCCAGCACTTAAAACACTGCAAACAGCATTGCAGTATGTTTCTCTCAAGAGACACTGCAAGACAGGAGTAAGCCAGTAGAAGTGAAAACTGAAAAAGCTGCACTCAGACCAAACATGCTAGGGGCTGCCATAGCTGTCATAAGGAGACATAGGAGACTTGCTGAGGGTGGTGACAATGGAAATGCTACCAGACAACCCACAGTGAGGAGACAGAGAAGAGTGTACAGGCCCAGGGTCACCTACCAGGGGTTACATGAGCTGGAGATAGTGGAGCGCTATAGAGTGGACAGATACCTCCTGCAGCAAATTGTTGAGCTGTGCAGGCCACGCCTCACACACAGAACCAACATAGGGGAACCCATCCCAGTGGAAACCAAGGTATGTGTTGGCCTAAGAATACTAGCAACAGGTACCTTCCAGAGACCAACTGGTGATATGATGGGGATATCACAGACATCAGCCTCCAGGGTACTGCACCAGTTCCTGGATGCCATGTCAGCACATGTCGGTGATCATGTATATTTCCCCAATGCCCGTGAGGTATTGGCCAGCAATATGCATCTCTTCCAGCAAATAGCGGAATACCCTGGGGTAGTGGGTGCAATAGACTGCACGCACATATGCATCAAAGCACCAGCCCGTGAGCGGGGTAGGGCCTACATTAACCACAAGGGCTTCCCCTCCATCAACTGCCAGGTCATGTGTGATGCCCAGGGCATAATAATGAATGTGTGTGCTGGCTGCCCTGGGAGCTACCATGATTCCCATATCTGGCATTTGACGCAGCTGTACCAGACATTTGCCAATGGGGACATCCCACATGGACACCTAGTGGGGGATGCAGGTTATGTACTGGAGCCGTGGCTGATGACACCCATCAGAAACGCACACACACCTGAACAGGAACGCCATAATGAGGCACACGCACAGACACGTAATGTAATAGAGCGTGTGTTTGGGCTGCTCAAGTCATGGTTCCGGTGTCTGGACACATCTGGTGGAGCCTTGCAGTACTCACCAACTACATGTACCCAAATTGTCATGGTATGTGCTATGCTACATAATATGATCCTGCGAAAACAGCTGCAGCAGGACCAGCATAGGGCCGGGACAAACAGCCCCCCACCATTGCCAAGGCCATCACAGGCAGAGCGTGACTCAGAGGAGGAACAACCTGAGCCTGCCCCAGTAGGCAGAAGGAGGCATGCCCAGTATGTCCTGGCCTTGGCAAAGAGGCAACGCATAGCACATACACTGGCTCAGTAGTAACCCTGGGAATGATACCCCTCTCTGACTCACTCATATAGTAACAGGGATGCCTAACATGACATAACCTGCTCTCAAACATGTACAGGGAGTGTAGTATGTGCATCCGACAGAGGCAGCCCTGCAGCACCACCTGAGGCATGATCGCCATGTGTTAAGCAATGTAACACCATCTAGTATATGCAAACATGAAGACCCAACCTAACATCTCACCCTCACCAAGCATGATGCCACACTGTGAAGACAATAAGATCAAGTACAATATTTGGCTGAGGTATTGCTGTTAGCAAGGGGGAACACATGGCTGACAGCCTGGGCTGACATGCTGAGCAAGACATGATGCCCCACCTGCTAGGGATGGCACGCACCCAGCACATCTGGCTGTGTAGATACTGGCAAAGGCTGCTGTTACCCCCACTGTGCCTGGAATAGGTAAGTCTGGAAACACAAACTCAACAACATAGGTAGCACAAGGGATAATAACCTGGATGTAATGCTACCCAATGCCAGAAGTCTAACCTGCAAGGTGCGTGCAGACCAAACCCACCACAGCATGGAGAATGGTAATATGTGTTCTGTAACAGAAACCTTGGCAAGGCCCAGAAGAGCACCCTAATACTACCAGGTTATGCCTCATACCATGCTCTACAGCTCCAAAACATGGAACACACAACAATAGGAGTGTGGCTACCAGTAATTATCAAGAATAACCACACCCCCAGGTTGGTACCACAGCAAGAAGCAGCATGTACTATCCACGGGCAAGTAACACTGTCTCAAACTGTGTACCTGTTTGAAGCCTGCTACAGACCCCACACACAAACCCAGGTACCCCAGCCAGCCTTCCTGAAGACACTTCAGAGTATGAATGTCCCAACAAATACCAAACAAGGCACACACAAAGTATGACATAGGTGGCAATCCATTATGTATGGAAGAAGTAATCATGGACCTAGGGACACAAGTGGATGATAACCTGTCATGTGACACACACATTGCCAAGGTGGCCAGGAAGACCTGCTATATTGCCAACCTTAATATGAAAGGATGCACATGTAGAGCTACAGAGGTCACTGTGCCCCCATACCCTTCCCTTATCAGGCCCATATGTGACAACTATGCCCCAGTTCGCATGTACCTTACCTTACACGTGCAGCAGTCAGAAAGACCCCAAATGTAGCCCACCAAAAGGATAAAGGGTCCAAATATTGGACATCTGCGGCCTGGCTGAAGAAACCACAGCCCAATTCAGAAGCATACTGCATAGTCAGAGGTGATGTATGCCTGATGTACAAGGCCATGTCCAATCCAGAATGAATGGACATGCTCCACTGCAGAAACCCCAAATCCAGCAGACACACCACAGTGAGATATCTGAACCTCTACACATAGATTAATATGATGTGCTGGAGGGACAGATCCATAACTCAGAGGCTCAGGACACTCTGGAACAGAATCCCAGTCCATGATAGGCTGAGCTCCACACACAAACTCAACAAGAGAAATCTGTTGAAGTGCATGGGAGATAGTACGTGTACACTGGGGGCCATCCCTGTGTCACATCTAGGAAAGTAAACCCTACGTGGGCATAATATGCACATTGCAAGGGGTGTTGAGACCCACACACAGTCTGTCCGTGCACAAACAAGGCCATGGCAGATAGCCTACTATGAACCTATGAACCTATAATGATACAAATTGTGCAGGACACAAAGGATTATTACACAGCTGTCCTACCTGATGGTAGGAACCATGGTGAATAATCCACAGATATGCTCTGCAGCACTCTAATATTTTTTATTTATTTATTTATTTATTTTACATTTGTTGACCGGGCTAGTCTAACTGGAATTAGATCCATTTTCAGTAGAGGCCCGGGGAGAAAAGCTCCAACACAGTTAATATTATACAGTAAAAAAATAATAAGTTCAGAGTAGTAAAATAGCTCTAAGCAGTTACAGCCATATACAGATAAAAAAAAATAAGTTCAGACTAGTAAAATAGCTCTAAGCAGTTACAGCCATATACAGGCACACTATATGACTGTAATAATTGTCACAAATTCAAAGAATTATAATGATAATTAAAAAGGGTCTAAACAGGTTACAGAGATACAGATTAGGTACAGTTGTCATTACAAGCATACCTAGCTCATGCTGAGGTGATATACAATGCAATAGAAATAAGAATAAATTAGTAGTTTTCAAGTGGAAACAGGATAACAAAGAGTATATACTGTTGATAAATTATATAAATGTATTATATGATACAGTGAGATGAAGATATATAGGAAGCAGCAAGAGTATGTAAGTAGGTAATGTAATATCACAAACAATACACCAAACCCACACACATTGCCAACATCCTACCTAGCAGATTCTTTGCAAACTCCCCACCAGCACCTAACTGCCAAATATCTATCCCAGGAGAGTGCTGGCCCCCCGACATTACAGATGCTGAGGTAACAGCCAGCATCCACAAAGCACAGCACACAGCATCAATGGTACCAGATGGTGTCCTGGGTTGTGTCCAACAAGTACTGTAAGAAGAATGGAACAGCAAATAGCATTACTGTGCACTTTTAGTCCTACCACAGGATATGTACCCAAAGAGCTGTGTACAGCAACAGTGGTCCCACACCACAAAGGGGGTGCCTGAATGGATACTGCAAACTATCACCCCTCAACCCCGAATATCTAGGTTGGCAAAGTAATGGCGAGGATGATCATGGATCGCATGAATAACGAGATTGGGTACCTGCAGACATTGGACCCTACCCAGTGTGACTGTCATAGTGCAGATTCTGCCCCGTACACGTGTCTGACTCATGTGAAACATGCACCAAGCCCAGTGATGTGAGGAATGTTGATCACACAGCCTATCTGGACCTTGCTAAACCCTTCCATACAATATCCTAGTTGGCAGTACAGATAAGCTCACCAGCCTAACTATAAACCCCTATGCAAGTAGATCGGTTGCAAACCAGCTCAAGGACAGAACTGACCTGGCAGACATGCTGTAGCCATGGCAGACTGCAAACCAGGTACAACTGGCATCCCACAAGGCATGGTCCTGGGACCCCTCTTGTATGCTATATATGTCAGATAGGTACAGGCCAACATGGAAGGACTTTCTGAACAGGTTTGCAGAGGACTACAAACTGGGCACCATATCGGACCCTCCAGCTGACACAAGCAACCTACAAAAGGCACACATAGAAACACACAAGTGGTGCCACAGCCTTGTCAACAAGCTAAATGCAGAATAGGGTATAGTCAACCCCTGTGGAAACACAGTACATGGCCAGAAATTACCACATAGGTGTTAACCCAGTACGTACATCAGGAGCAATAAGAGACCTGGGGACACAAGGTGATAGATATCCTGCATGTGACAACCATGTGTCTGTAGTGGTTACAGAAACATACCACATACCCACCTAATCATGAAGGTAAGCACAGCTTGGTTAGGGTAGGTCAATGTGCCTCTCCAGTCATCCATCAGCAGCCTCACAATTGTGTACAATGGCCCTTCAGGGATGTACCGTAGCAGACACCTGCAGCAACTGGAACGACTGCACAAATACCCCACCAGGAGGATCACAGAGCTGTAACAGATGCCATGTGCTGCCTGAGTAAAGAAACTGCAGCTCCACACAGTGCCATACTGCCTGACTGGAGGTGAACTGTGCCTGATGTATAGAGCCATGACCAACCTGGTATCAATGGACATTTGGCACCATGTAAACACTGAATGCTGGTGACCTATGCAGCTGACAGGCCTGAACCCCAGCACAGACATAAACAGGACATGCTGTACTGATTGGTCCATAACCCAGAAGCTCACTCCACTCACGACTAAACTCCCACTACAGGATATCCAGGGAGTCCCTCAGTGACTGTCATCCAGAGGAATCATGATGACTGGATGGGAGATGGTAGGTGTACCCTGGATATCACCTGTATATCATGGGTAGACAGAGGCACAGCACACTAACCGTGACATATGTCATGGCAAACACAAGTAAATGTGTGTTGAAGGACAAACACTCTCTGACTAGCATTACAAATGGACTAGGTCATATAGCCATTGTTTGTCACTGTCCACACAAGTTGTGGAGTGCATTAACAATGTCGGACAATCATGTACTAAGCTGTCCATATCTGAACAAAATGCAACATGGTCATATCCAGTCTGGTGTGCTCACTATAAACATTACAAGCAGTGATAGGACTGAAACTGATTATACTGTCCACCACAGTGAAAGTTTTGCACCAGTACACTATACAACAATACAACTGTTTGGTCAGCAGGAAAGGATGATGATAACTGTATGCAAACTATCCCATGGTGACCCTGCAGGCACAGCATAATGCCTGTTAGGTTCAGACACACAGCAGTTGGGCAGTAAGAACACAACCTGATGTCCAACACTCAACTAACAATTTAATATATAGATGGCGTCCACACACAAACAGAAATGTGGTGGTCCACAGATCCAAACATAAGGAAAGGTCACACTGGGCTTGCTCGCACACTTAGATAAATGAGATGTGGCAGTCAAGAAGCCATACAAACTGTGAACTGGGCATGCTCACACACTTAGGCCATGTCACAGTTCAGCAGTTGCACACACATATCTGGCATTTCAATGTGTTAACACAGGAACCGCCCACAATACAGACATCTGCCCAGTGCAACAGTGAAGTTACAACAGAGACATAAGTAAAGTACTGGATCCCACTCATATGCAAACATCTCCCACAGTACACACATTGTTTATAGAGATAGGGAAGGCTATGGCAATAAAGACCCACAAACAGTATATGAGCAACAGATACTTGCATCTGACAGGTAAACATATGGCCGTAGAGTGCAATACCTGACTGTTGACCCTAGGGAATACAGAAGGCTATCCACAGTGTATTTGGTGTCTGCCTCCACAGTACAGTAGGCCACTGTGCCTGTGCAAAGTTAATGCATAGATATGCTCTCCCCCTTACTGATGGATAGTAACAGATGTACATACCTCTTCATCCATAATGATGTCAGCACACTATACATATGTCAGGAGCAATGTGAATAGCGCGCTCCACTACTGCGTCTCTAACAAGTGTCATAACATAGTTAGGTAGGGGTTTGAATCCTGCAAGTGCCCAGTGTGTGTGTGACTGTGTGTGGGGGAGTAGTGTGTGTAATTCCATGTGTATGAGAAATGTCCCTTTTGGCAACTATTACTACACAAAACATGCTGCATATTCCACTGTCTAAACACTGATGATGTCAGCACCCTATAAGTACAGCAGGAGAAAGCAATCCCCCCAGTAATGCAAATAGCGTGCTCTGCTAATGCGTCTCTCACTAGTGTCATAACATAGTTAGGTAGGGGTTTGAATCCTGCAAGTGCCCAGTGTGTGTGGGGGAGTAGTGTGTGTAATTCCATGTGTATGAGAAATGTCCCTTTTGGCAACTATTACTACACAAAACATGCTGCATATTCCACTGTCTAAACACTGATGATGTCAGCACCCTATAAGTACAGCAGGAGAAAGCACCCCCCCCCAGTAATGCAAATAGCACGCTCTGCTAATGCGTCTCTCACTAGTGTCATAATGTAGTTAAGTAGGGGTTTGAATCCTGCAAGTGCCCAGTGTGTGTGTGACTGTGTGTGGGGCAGTAGTGTGTGCAATTCCATGTGTATGAGAAATGTCCCTTTTGGCAACTATTACTACACAAAACATGCTGCATATCCCACTGTCTAAACACTGATGATGTCAGCACCCGTACAGCAGGAGAAAGCAATCCTCCCAGTAATGCAAATAGTACACTCTGCTACTGCGACTCTCACAAGTGATCTAACATAGTAAGGTAGGGGTTTGTATCCTACAAATGCCATGTGTATTTTTGTCACACAGTTTGTCCATGTGTGTGGGGTGTTGTTCCCAATATTGCACGACATACATTATATCAGTAATGTCAATGCACACATGATGTATGTGTGTGTCACCTACACATATGTACCTGTGAACTGCAAGAGTTCCCATGTCCGAAGCCTGCCTCATGTGAATACATGGAATATGCATCAGACAACTGTATGACTGGGGTGTTCTGTGCAGGGGCTGCATGTGGTATGTGACTATACAGTGTGGGTTGTAGATGGTGTCATCCACCAGCAAGGGATACATGATTGGTCTGGAGCATATAGTCCACATGTTGGTGATGAACAGGTGCAGCATGTTGTCACCACTTGTGGGAGTGGTAACAAGTTGTTCCATAGCAATGCAGGGAATGAATGATAAGAAACCTTCAGATAGGGTCTTGCAGCTAGAATAATGCTCACACTGTATGTTTGGGTAGTTGCAGTACAACCATATAATGGTGTGTGTAGAGACCGTCATATTCCCAGTGTTGTCAGGAAGGCCAAGTGGGTTTCCTGGGTATGGGAGTGTAGTGTGTGCCAGGCTATGAACCTAAAGGCAGTCTAACCCACTGTGTGTTGCACATGGAGAGGCTCTGATGCTTTGTGCAGTGCCACCAACCTGGAGGTGTGTGTATCTGAGGTGCCTTTGGATACATCCCCCCTGTTCTGTTTTGGTGCATGTGTAGGGGATGACAAGCATGGTATCAGGAATGACCTGGCACTGATGGTGTGCACCTGGGAGCCTTGTACCAGGAGTCTGTTACTGCACGGATATTGCTGTACCCCATGCTAAGGACAGTTTCCACTGCATGCATCTTGAGGTTTACACTGCTGCTGTTGAGTAGCATTGCTATTAGTGTCCCATCCCGTGTGATACCTGTGTAGGTGGCTATGAAATGTCAGCCTTGCATACAAAGGCACTATGTGTGTAGCAACAGCCTCTGCCAATATACAACAGCCCATGGGTGACAGGTGCAAGCTGTCCCAAGCAAAGCAATGTGGCATGTCCAGCATGTAATCCCACACTGACAGGCATTGGATCCCTTTTGGATGTCACTGAAAGATACGTTAAGTGCAGAAACCGATGATCCTGTCTACATATTGTGGCAGCATTCATGGTGAGGGTGAGATGCTACTCAAGGCCAGGGTCATACCAGCCTGTGCCACAGGCTCAGAGAGCCCCTCTATGTCCCCTAACATGTAGTCCAGGGAGGTGCGTCAGTGGTCATACACACTGGCATAGGCAATGACTGAGTCATACTTCTACATGCCTTGGAGTGACCGCTTTGCTTGTGTTATGTGGTGGATCATAGTGACCGACGGGCAGCTCAGCGTGACCGTCACCTTGTTCAGCCTGGGAGCAGGACCACCGTGTACGTGACAATAGAGGTCCCTCATACAACCGTAGCAGGTGTGTTGTCTAGCCGTATGGCCTGACACTGTTTGGCACACAGGCTTTGTGAGCTATGTGTTGCATGTGCTCTGCTATGGCGTAATGTTTGCTTGTGTGTCAGCTTTGCAGGTGTCAGCTGCTCAGGCAGGATGCTATTCTGAGAGCCCACTAATGTACCTGTGTGTGTCTGTGTTTGGATTGTGGTCGTGGCAGGTCTATGGGAGACTGGTACTGTATTTGAATGCCAGTGCTGTGTAAACAGAGCTTAGCCCCCAGTTTGGCTATGTGGTTGCATCTCTCACATGTGTTGTACATGTATGGGAAGGGGAGAGGGTTGCCTGTGTACATGGGGCAGCTGTAACATTGCCACATGACTCACAGATTCACCAACTGGACCTGAGAGTAGATCGACAGGTGACCTTTGGACATGCTACCATAGCATTGTGACTCCCACACTAAGTAACGACACATAGGGCCAATGGGGAACAAGGTACTCAAGGTGACTATGTGAGGGTGTAGTGCTCCTGATTTGTTAGTGCTGGCATATATGAATGCTGTCTTGAGCAAATGTGAGGTAAGTCATATGCAATGTGTTACAGGCAAGCTACATGTAAACAGGACAAACAGTGACGTTCTGTCAAGTGACACATGGACATCAGTACCGTAAGCAACACAGATGTCACTAGGGATCCACAGAGGCACTGTATATCTGCACTGCAGGTGGAATCAGTGTTTCAGGAACATAACAGGCAAACATGCATACAAACAAAGCTACAGTCAGCAGGCCTGTATGTAGACTATGCTACAACAAACAAGGTGTATGACTTCCAGTATGTAACAGTGCATATATGCAGGCACTCTAAGCCAGTACCCAGACATTCCCAGGTCAGACGGGCTGGGTCCAGCCGCACCCCCCACAAGTGTATAGACCACGTACCTTCGTAATGTTGAATAACTGGCCTGATACCCAAGTGCTCATACCTGTAATAATACACATGTCAAATAACAGACACTGAGCCCTCACTCAGTAGTTCCAGACTTAGTATGATGTATGCTACCTGTCCTGGCACCACAGTATCCTTGACATGTATGGACACTCTCCCTCCTGTCATACTTAGTTCTGTGTTTTGGTACTGTTATGCATGGTATGAGGTGTGACCTTTTAGTGCTAATGTGCTCTTGTGAGCCCTGAACCTGTTGTGTAGTACTGCACAGATATCAACATCCTGAAACATCTGCATTGCAGAGTCGTGTGTGGGCAGCATGCAACTCGCAGTTGACATGGCCATCATTGAGTATCACTATGTACATTGTTGTATCCCCTGTGCTACCTATGTAAGTGGCCATCCCTTCACAGCCTCACCACCAGTATGCAAAGATGTGCAGACAGAACACTGTGGTAATTACTATGGGTGTACAAAACAATACAATGACATTCATACTGTAACTGCATCAGGCACGCTGGTATATACCCTCAATGCTATAATTACACTGTACTGTTATCAACATCATACTATTACAATACGTCTATGTAGTCACCCTGTGCATCAGCACCATGTTAACCTGTTCCTGCACCGATTTTACAGATTGCAGGAGGTGGCACAGTTTCATCATATGCACAGGGTATGTACCTGGTATGCCTGAGTCTGCCACTGATACAACCAATTGACATGTCTGTGTGTGTGTGTTGGTGAGGGACAGCAGTACAAGATGGGGCAATGTTGATGCAGTGTGTGCATTTATGTGGTAGCCCTAGGTGTTATCACTTTGCATGTGTGTATGAATGCACACAGTCCCACCTCATGGCTGCCATATACAGGTGTTTGTGGACAGCCACAGACTGTACCTGCCAGGTCATACAGATCAGTGTCTGTGGCCATGGACATGGTACCTGTGCCTGGCAGCGGTGCTATGGACCATATCAGGTACCAAGCCAGACTGGGTACTGTCATCAGAAGCAGGTGTTTGTTGACTGGAGACAGGTCCCTGTTGGGGCTGTCCAGTGCCACGTGTATGTGGTCTCCTGGGGCGGTCCGATGACAGCACAGACCCAGCATTGCTGGGGCTGCTGCTGGCACTATGTGAGCGACCGCGGCCCTGTTGTCGCCCGCGACGGCTGCCAGCTGCTGCTGTTGCTGGCATACGGCCACGTCGACACCTCAACCATCCACCATTGCCCTGGCTCATGGACATATAGTTGTGGAACAGATCTAATGTGTCCCCCCCAATGTCTGTCAATGACCTCAGTGAAGTTGCAGATGGCAGCCGCAACATCACGCATACTGTCAGTCATGGCTGTGCGACATGCTCTCAGCTCCCTCAGACCCTGTCTGGTGTACCGTTCCATACGTGACTGTGCCTGCATTACAGCCTGAAACATAGCTGGGGTTGAAAGACCTCTGTGGGCACGTCTGACAGGGGTGGTACGCCCATGGATGCTCCCACGAGAACCCATGGACGTCTGCCTGTGTGGTACCATGTCAGGGCCCTGGCCATGGCTGCAGTGTGGGGATGCATGTGCCACCGGCACCACATTACCCTGGTCAATGCCCACTGTATCCTGTCCATCACCTAGGGACATTGGTGACAAAGGATGTATTGGCAGGATGACTGTGCGCATTGATGGGGTCGACAGTTGTGTAGTGTCAATTGGCTGACCAATGACGGACCCTGGCACACCTACCTGTGCCATTACACAGGTATCATCATCACTAGCCACAACAGCTGATTCAGGTTCCCTGCTGCATGACACCAGAGCAGCACCAGAACCTGTGGGAGTAAGACAGGAAACACAGTTTACAATGTGTACACAACGCCACCACTGATGCACACATGCACATATGGGCACATGCACACATGGGCACATGCACACATGCGCACATGGGCACATGCACACATGCACACATGGGCACATGCACACATGCACACATGCACACATGCACACACCTCAGTATATGAGATATCAACCCACAGACACAAACACACCTGCAATCAAACACATAGCACTACTGCTTCAGCCTATTATTACTATTAGTATACAGAGTAGTGAAGGTAATGGTATTACACACTCACCAGCATGGATAGGCTGCCTTGCTGTTACACCAGAGGGACCTGCGGAAAAGAGACATTTATCGTCAGTGGGCACAACTGTGCCATTGATACTGTGGGCATGATACAGTTCAGTAGTGCAACAGTTAGCTTCCACAGGTGTACTGCAGATAATGAGGTTATCAGTACTGCACAATAATTACCAAGATTACAGCTACAAATCAAGGATACACCACACACATGCATAACCTAACAGTGTACAGAATGGTCAACTATACACATGGCATGTTACCTGCACGCTCAGTGTCCTGCTGCTGTGTGGCTCCAGCCTCCATCATTACACATGTATGCTGTTGTTGTTGCTGCTGTGCTGGAGCCACAACACTCAGGAGTAGTCCCTCCAGTCTGGTGAGGGGGGGATGTCTAGCCACCCCACCACCTGTGGCAAGCTGCTGCCTGTGGATATCCGACGCACGCTGATGGACATTTCTAATTAAATCACTGCAGTGATGGCATACCTGCTCATATGTCCGGTTATGTGTGCCTATGTCATTTACCCGACGGACCAGGTCTTGCCACAGTGCAGCCCTCTCCTGCTGGTTCTGGCTGGTGCGGGAAAAGAGTACAGTGAAATCCCGCACCAGGCTCTGGTGTATCTCCTCCTCCCCTGCAGCGGAGTAGACTGGGTTCCGCTGGTGAACCATGGCCATGAAAAGGAGAAGGGAAATATGTCAGCAATATCTGTCAGCAGACTATAGCACACCTAATACACATTATACTTGACTGCAGTGATATAACTCAGGCACCATATATAGCATCTGTCTGTCTATTGGGGGATACACATGTACATGACCAGATATCAGTGCTCATCTGACAACTGTGCAACAGTACCTGGCACACTCCATACAACAGACTAGTATACTGCAGCAGCCAACGCACTGTTTCAGGTACAATACACAACCTCACACTGGAGGTTTGAATCAAGGTACTGTATGGGGAGCATTATCAGCCCATGCACTGCACACAATGCACGTTACATATTTCACTGGTAATGCACACTACTCTTACTTGCCATAACCCTACCTACACCACAGTGACATACAGGGTAACACAGCACAACATATGGCAATGTAGTATGTGTTGATCGCAATACCCCACACACCTGTCTCTGGCCTCACACCAAGGACACACACTACCATGACAGACAGACAGTCATGGTGAGCAATCACACCAGTACACAACATGCACCCAGTCACTAGCACACTCATTCCACCTCACATATTCCGTTTGCAATGTGTTCATGGGTGTGCATTGTGTCCTAGGTAGGTAGTGTGCTTTTGGCCCTGGGCCTACAGCAGCATACTGTTATGCTACCCTGCCCCTTGTGACACATGTGTTATGATCGTACCTGCTCATTACAAACAGTTAAACAGGGTGACTCATATGGCTTATTACCTATCAGCATAACATTCAGCAGGGGTATGTCTGACATCTACTCATGGGGAGCCTTGCTTCCTAATTCTGTGTGGTCTACTACAGGGTATGTCATATCTGTGGGTAGGGTCTAGTACCTCCACCATGTGCTCTATACTGCATTGACAAGGACGACAGACATAGGTAATTTGTGTTGTGGATGTTGGATGTGTTACCATGGTTGGTAGACAACTGTCATGGGTGTGACCGAACTATGTATATCCAGCAGTGGTAACCTCTGTGTAGGTAGTCTGTGTGCGCTCTGTGGTGTTTGAGTGCATTGACACAGTTACTTGCATATGTCTGTGTCCTTCACCATATCTGTAGCTGCCATGGGAGGTACATACCGTGTAGGACATTGTGTGGTGTGGAGGGGTACAGTGACCTACATGTCCATATCTGACACACCATGTCCACTGACACATTCCATGTACAGGTATTACAGGTCTAGTGTGTCACTGTGTATATCGATGTGGAGCCTATTGTACACTTGTTGACCCTGTTCCCCCCTGACACATGCAGTGGTGGGCAGGCATGTACATATATGGTGGTTACTGGTGTCAGTGTTTTTGAATGGGGTATGGTACTCCGGTATCCACACTGCTGTTCACTCCATGCCTGTGACACCAGGCACCTGTAGCAAGACATCTGCACACATGTGCCTCACACAGTCTATATATATATATATATATATATATATATATATATATATATATATATATGTGTGTATATATATGTATTGATATAGTTATATCTGTATATGGATATATATCTGTTTGTATATATGTATATATAATATGTATATATAGATGTAGATATATACATATAGATGTGGGGAGAGAGGGGGAGAGAGTGAGAGAGAGAGAGACACAGGGTGAGTGTGAGTGTGAGGGGGTGGGACAGAGAGTGAGAGATAGTCATATACAGACATATCTGTTGTTAGTCAGATCTATCTGTATATGTATAAGTCTCTACAGATATCTATATATGTATGTGTGTATTACATATATCTGTACGTACATATTCTACCAATCTTGATGTCTGTGCAGTAAGTAAGAACCTGGTTCAAGGCTCCTGAGAGCACACCAGCAGTACCAGGCTATACCCCGTATCATGCGTTTTGGCCCCAGGACTCGGAACAAAACAAAAAGGGAGGGGGTGTGTCCATATTCATGGAGGACACACACACCTCCAGGTTAGTGGCAACACATGAAGCATCACAGACCATCCAGGTGCAGATAACCGTAGGCAAACCTGCTATACAACTGGTAGCATGTTACAGACCACCCTCCCAATCTCAGGGACCACAGTCAGCCTTCCTGTAGACATTGGAGGATATGAATGTCCCACCACACACCATCATATTGGGATAGTGCGACTACCCTAACATACACTGGGTGCATTATTCTACCCCAAACACCCTAGCCCAAAGGTTCCCGGAATTCACTATGTCAAATGCAATGGAACAGCTAGTCACCTCTCCCACAACAGGAGATAATATAGTAGACCTGATCATCACAAACATGGGGACAATGTGCTACACACTGGAAGTATACCCCTCACTAGTTACATCTGACCACAGTAGACCAGAAGCACAAAAAAAACAGGAACAGGTACAAACCACGACCGTAGAAGCAGCCAAATAATCCAATACTTTATTTTAAAAAACAAATTCTCTCCTTAAACAAGACAGTAAGACAAGCGCTTTCACCTGATAAATATCAGGCTTTATCAAGACAAATTGTGGAAGGGATGTGCTCAACTTTAAATAATACAAACAATTAAACATCCTTAATTGGTTCATAACAATTGCAAACCAGTTAGATACATTTTAAAGTGCTAGTGCTTTATAAACCTCTCTTACAAAGCTGTTACAACAATAATAAATAAAAACTTCTGTATATAGTAAAATACATGGTTAATTCACAATCCTAAATTAAGCAAAACAAAACTTTACCTACAAAATTAATGGCCACTAATACAAGATACTGAGTAGTTGTGTGTTTGTAAGACTTGTGGGCAACCAAGTTTGTGAGTACCTCTTAAATGTAAAGAAACAGTTAATAATCTTTAAAATAAATCGACTGTTGATAAAAAATCAACTGAAGATGTTTTCATAGAAATAATTCAAGAATATATTAAAAAACATGAACTGCCTCACCCTACTAATATTACCTCACATACATTGAAATAAGCTGCCATCATGAAATATTAAAATTAATATTAAAACATGAAATAGTAACAACTAATATATATATATATATATAAAAGCAGTTGAGTGTGTTAAAATTGTAAAAATTAGTTGATATTACAAAGAAGTCTAGTTTAACTAAAAGAATAACAACAATAGGCCAGAAAGGTAAAAAACAACACTTCTCTCCTTGTTTAAGGAGAGAATTCGTTTTTTAAAATAAAGTATTGGATTATTTGGCTGCTTCTACGGTCGTGGTTTGTACCTACATCTGACCACAGACTAATCCCCCTGGATATACATATCCCACCTCCCCCACAACACAAAAGACTACAGTGGGAAACCTCTCACATGCTGACTTTACACGTCTTATAACTGAGTTGGTATCCTTAATGCCCACTGGGCCAGTGTAATCCGCTTCCCACAATGCAGACACCTTCACAAATGCTTCTACAGACATCTCCAAGAATGCATGGATCATGGAATCACAAATGAAACCATGACCCTCTCCACCAAGGGCAGGCGTCCTGTCTGGTGGACCCCAGCATTGAACAAATTGTATAACAACAGGTGGTAGCTACTGCACGGCAGAGCATACTTCCATAGAGCTATGACATCGCTCATCAGCAGTAGTAGAAAGATAAGTTTTGTCGTACAAACATGCAAGGCCAACAATGAGAGGGACATCACTATGGTCACTACAGATAACCACAAGGCCTTCCTCTGCTATGTTACACACCTGGGTGGGAACCCTCAGTTGTGTTCACAGTTAGTTTACAGTGACATACGCTACACTGAACACACAGATAATGCCAACAGTCTGGCAGACAGGTTCAGTGCAGGTTTCTTCCCTCCCTCACCCACACATGTGGAATTACTTATCCCAGCTGACTGTAACCTCCCTGTCATCTCAGATGTCCAGCTGGGAACCACCCTCAGTGGAGCTGTAAACACAGCATCAATGGGACCCAACGGTATTGCAGGTTGCATGCTACGTGAACTGCAAGAGGAGCTACACATGCACATTACATGCTATTCAGCCATAGCCTTACTACAGCATATGTAGCTGGACACTGGCATACAGCAACAGTAGTCCCACTCCACACAGGAGGCACCTCTACAGACCCTGGTAACTACCGCTCCATAAGCTTAACCAGCCTGGTCTGCAACACTATGGAAAAGATCATTATGGTACCCATACACAGAGACATTGGGGAC
>NC_056743.1:1300202107-1300204607 GCF_019279795.1 Protopterus annectens | reverse complement strand
TATTTATTCATACACATTCATATCTGGCTCTGTTCAGCTACATCATCCTGCTACATTTGCTTTATATAGCTATAGACAACTGTGGATGTTTGGTATTTCAGGCAACCATACTATCTGCATATTGCAGACTGAGAGCAACATATCCAGATTTTGGGACACACATTCCAGCTTCAGTACTGTTTTCAACACATGTTGCTGTTTGGTTCTGCCTGTCACATTCATTTCATTCTGTACTGACTGCAGTATACTTTATTCAGGAATTATTACTACTTTATTGGTGGATTCATACCTCTTTCTGACACTCTCTCACTTGTTTTATTTTTACAATTCAGGATGGTACTTAATTCTAGGCTTTATTGACATGTTTTACCTTTAGTTATAACAATCCTTTCCAACAGTCTCACTTAATGTCATGTTTCAGAATTTCAACAGGGATATATTTCACACATGTTTTACTCAGCTTCTGCAGCTGTACTTTTCAGCCTGCTACAGGTTATGTACTATTATATTACAGGTGGGACATCTTTATTTCAGACTTGTTTCATTTTTATGTTTGGATTACAGGCTGCATCACACTTTTGTAATCAAGCAATACTTGCAAACTCTCTTACACTGTTACTTGCACATTTTATTAATTAGTGACTACACTGCACTCTTTTGCTAACTGTCATACTTACATATTTATTTACAGTTACAGGGAGAGAATTACTGACCTGCCTGGTGGTGCAACCGCACCAGCCTATCGCCATAGGCTTGACGTTTCACAGAATGGACACCTGCAGCTGTAATATAAATGAAGTAATATTGGAATACACATCTCCATAATATCAGCTAGGTTAGTTTTTTACATAAATAATTACATGTAACTTACTCAGTAGTGGGGCGTTGGGCATTTGCCGGGCCTCCTGGATCCAACGGTTCAGTTGGTCCTGCTTCCGTCTCTTCAGGTCCGCATGGTGGTGACGGACCTGCTCACCAGTCCTTGGTATTCCTGTGGCACTGGTGAGATCATGTGCCAACCAGTCCCACGCCTCAGTCCTATATGCTCCCCACAGGACCTGGCCCTGCATGAGTTGGTTTTCATGATTATGGATGAGGAGCCAAACCATATATTTGGACTCCTCAACGCCCCACCTCTTTGCTCGGAAGCAACTACCCTCTCCTACACCTGACATCCTGGCTGCAAGTCGGCTCCACAATCATTTATGCTGTGTATTCCCACCTATGGGGCTTATATATGCCATTTTCCCGCACTTATCTGTGATTGGCCATTTTGGAATTGTATCAGCTTCACAAAACCTGCTTTGTCATGCTCCTCTTTCTATTCATTCCTATATATATATGCTATAACTGCATTTCTAAGTGCAACTGTCATGGCTTAGTGGTTCAGTACTTTGACTATGGTGCATGGTATCCTGGGTTCGAACCTGGCCATTGCTTTTTATATTTTATGACTGTCTACAAAGGCTAGGAGGTGTGTCTGTGTAAAGGCAGTTTTGATACAGCTTGCTCAACGTTGCCCGTCGGTTAAATTGTTGGCGCAATGCACAGCTCCGCGCAAATGGATCACGCTGGTTTACGCGCGGTTTGGCTGTCAGCTCGCATATTACGCTCAACTCAGTTACAGGCACACAGTTTCAGCATGTGAAAATGCTGCTCAACCCCAGGCACTCATTTTAAACCTATTAATCCACTGCTGACCTACGGGCACTCATTTTACACCTGTTGTAACACTGCTCACTTACAGGCACTCATTTTACACCTGTTAAAACACTGTTCACCTACAAGCAGATATCCTCAACTTGTTAGACTGTAGCTCAGCTATAGGCACATCTGCCATTTTTTATTTTTTTTTTATCTCACATTTCTTCAAAATACATGGCCCATTCCATTATATTTTACAGAAAATATAATTTTATATATGTACATATATGTCAGGGACTTGTTTCGTGCTCATTTCACTAAAAATAAAAATTGATGTTGTGGGGGCTCGAACCACGACTGCCTCCTCTTCAGCTGACGTCTCTACCGCTACGCTATTGCTTCTTGGCTTACTTTGCATATTTAGTTCTTATATGCTTTTCCACTGACTGCTAACTGTGGCTAAGCGCCGGGCATGCCCGCGCAAACGAGCGCACACACGGGCAAACATCTTTACAACTTATAAAAAAAAATATAAGATGTTCATTTATACATTTTATGTTCATAGTCTGTGGGGGCATGTGTTGTGTTGGGTTTATTCACATTTACACGGACTCTGTCATGGGGATTTACTTTCGGGACTTTTCCTCTTCTGGGGGCGTGTCCGTTTGCAGGCTCGCCCTATGTACATGCCCCCTACTGTCTTACACGGACCGTGTTAGCCTTAGATGTGATTCAGCATGCCCTCATGCATATGCATGACATGCTGACGTCACACCGTTTAACTGCAGCCTCCGTGTAAGCCTTGTAACTCTTACACGGAGGCTTCGTGAATCCTGCCCAAAATGATCGCTGCCAG